>NC_142115.1:34937500-35045000 GCF_056152115.1 Neolamprologus brichardi
ATAGAGAGCGGGAATGGGAATTCTGGGTAATTGGACTCCCATTGTAGGAGCTAATGAAGTGATGCGATTGAAAGGATGATTCTTTGCCATTGTCTTAAAAGTAATTCAACAGCTTGTAGCGTTTGACGGTTAATGTGAACAACAATAATTGTACAACATTTAAGCAAAACAACGCAGTTTGCAAACACCGTGAAATCAAGCAGAAAATGAAAGCAGGTGTTCATAATTTTAAATAACTTTTCTTTTCTGAATTTCAATCTGCATCCTTCATTCTATTAAAAGTGAGTAAAAAGAAAATGGAAATTATGACGAGAGGGGTTGATTTTCATGTGCGTTCTTAACTTTGGTGCTTTCTATAATATAAAGTGACTGTGGCGTGATCGTGACAGGAACCTGCTGTAATGCATGTTACGGTGATTTCCTGTCAGAGGTCATGTTTAACAAACACGACATCAAAAGGTGAAGATTGATGAAAATCATCGGACAATGGCTTCCTAATGGCCAGTGTCAGATCCCATGTTTCTCTCCGTTAGGGCTGGGCTGCCGCTGGCTGACGTGGGATTGGATGGGAAATGGAGGGGGGGTAAGCAGGGGAGGTGGAGGTTATTGGTGGGTGGTGCTGAGGCTCTTTATTGCTGTCATAAAAGTTTACACGACTGCCATCTTTCACAATCCATGTTGACAGGACTTTTCAGAAAAAGCTTTTTGAAGCACAGAAAAAGAAAAGGAGAGCAGGTCGTACCGTTCTCTAGCCTTAGGTGTAACATATCCTTGTAATAGGAGAAGGAAAATATAGACTTATGGAAAATGAAATGAGGCACGAATGACCATAAGCGTGAAGACAATTACACCCTTTGGAAATCGTATATTTGTGAAGATAATTTCTTGTAGAGTCTGCGCGTTTGGACCCGGTGGGGTTACGGTTTCTTTTCTATGCTTGAACTCACCTTGAACTTGGGATAAGCGTTGCCGGAGTGGGACGTGGCTATCTGCCCCTGCATCTGGTTATTTTAGCTCCAATTTGCTGCCTAATGCCACAATTACCCTGATCTATGGCTCGAGTCACCCCTTTAATGGCCTGGTGTCAAAATCAGCACATCTGTAGAAGCAAGGCCCTGAGAGCAAGTCCTGACTTTGCTCTACTTTGGACACTTTCCTGTTCTTCGACAGGCCTGAGACGATAAAGATTGGGCAGCAAAATCACAATAACACAGGAAATATTTGTGTAAACGGTCTGTGTATCATTAACTGTCTAAGGTTTTTAAAATGACTGTATTCATTTATTAAAGTATCGAACAGGTTGATGCAAACATAAAACCCGGTACAATAAAATCAAGTGAAAACAAGAGAAAGCAATGACTTGTCCCAGGGTTACAAGAGTCCCAAAGTGTTGGAGCATCAGCATAAATCAGGTTACATGACCAGAAGTGACACGTTTGTATGGGATCTCACCAATAATACAAACAAATCCACCATAAAGCTGCTATTTCCATGGAATGTGCGATTTGTCATTTAAAATTTTGGACAAAAAGGGAAAAAATATTCACATGAATAAAACAAACAGTAGCTAAACACAAGATCAAGCAACTTGCATCCCATTGTCTGACATCAGAGAACCTGCAACAAGTCTATCAAGGTAGCTCTCCATGATTAGCAACTATTTACAAGGACATTATATTGAAGGAAAATAAATCCAGATGTTGTTTTATTGTTTTTTCTATATTAGCATTTAACATGCTAACTGAGCAGTCCACCATAACTAACAGTGTTAAGGTTAATAGTGTTAAGGTGGACTACAAAGAAACGTATTCTTGTAGATTATAGAGTTGGGAGTTCGCCTTGTAATCGGAAGGTTGCCAGTTCGAGCCCCGGCTTGGACAGTCTCAGTCGTTGTGTCCTTGGGCAAGACACTTCACCCGTTGCCTACTGGTGGTGGTCAGAGGGCCCGGTGGCGCCAGTGTCAGGTAGCCTCGCCTCTGTCACTGCGCCCCAGGGTGGCCATCACCAGTGTGTGAATGGGTGGATGACTGGTTGTGTAAAGCGCCTCCTTAGGGACTAGAAAAGCGCTATACAAATACAGACCATTTACCTAAAGTGTAATTTATGGTTCTGCAAATGTGTCGTGGTTTCAAAAACCACAAACATGCTCCTGTGCAAACTGCAACTGCAAGTCACTGGACGTGGATGGACAAAGAAGTCGTCAAATATTAAAAATACTGCATAAAAAGTACAGAAAGTGACTGCAATGGAGACTTTTCACTCTCCAAAAGTTGATTCTGTTCATCTGGACGTAGCGTTTTGTGGGAGAAACGTTTCGTCACTCATCCAGATGAACAGAATCAACTTTTGGAGATTTACTTTCCTGGATGATTGAGAATGCATCAAGACGAGACTTTTCACTGTTTTTAAACTCTCAGCTTCACGTCAGCTCTTTCTATGTATTAACTTGGCTCTCCTCCACAGCAGCACAAAGTCCACAGACTTGACATGTATCACATGTTTTTGACACTGCCTCCACTGACAACAAACACTCTCTGCAGGTGGACTGCCTTTGTACTACCCCCACCAAAGCAAAAAACAAGCATAATTGTGACATTAGGCTACATTTTTACACATTATGACTATCTGCTTTAAAATTGGACCACATTAAAAGGTTATAAACACCTTTTAAATGCAACCTTTTAAAAACTGACAACCTTCCTCCAGTTGGATATAAGATGCTTAGCTCATACACACACGTTTACACCTGTAAGTGACGACACATCGGTCGCGGTGCTAATTCCCGTAAAGCTTAATGAACTCGCTGCTCAGCTCTAACAACATGGTGCTGTGGAGAGATACTGCAGTGTGGAGAGAGCGACTCCACTTTGGCTGCCCAGAATCCTCTCTCAGCGATGAAAAGCAGCCCCCTGAAGTCCACTCCATCACGGCATGGCTCTCTGCCCTCGCTGTGGCGTGACTGGGACAAGGATGAGTGGCGGTAAAGGACAAACTCATGGACACCAGTTGGGCTCCCAGAACCAGCACACATTATTACCCCCAACAGAAGCCGAGTGAAGGCGGGAGCCAGGAGCCTGTCCTCGGCACAGCTTCGGTGGGAGATGCAAAAACAGATGGCCACCCCCAGCAAGACATTAGCAACAGAGATTTGAAAACATCTTGAAGCCCCTGTCGCCACACAGAGACTGCGGTCAGGAGGCTAATGTGTGAATAGTAAAACATCGCAGTAAACGGTAAAACGAGCTACGATAAGAGCAACAGCTGTCCAAAATTACAAGTAACTGCACACTACGATGTGTTTACGCGGGTCTTCGGTGTAACATTCAAAAGGCCTTTGTCTGCATGGATGCGAGGACGCTGTAGTTAAAACAAGGGACACGCTATTGAAATGAAACAAGCCAAATAAAACAGAAATAGCTGCATCATCAAGTATGCAGCCACATCAAAAGAAGGCACAATAAAACTGAAGTCTGCTTATTCAAAGTGGATGTTCAGCAGGTGCCAAATTATGCTTCAGAAAAGCATTTTGTGTTCAAACAAAATCGTGTTTTCTAAGCTTGTGCCCAGCCATTTATGATGTGCCATTACAGCCATCATGACCTGGCTGTGCTCCTTTGGATATCAGTGTAATTATATGTGTATATGCATATTAATATTATAAAATCCCCCAAGCACTCAAATTTTCTCATCCTATTAAGCGGCCCTTATCAGTTGTAATCATTCCCATAGATGTGGCGTGGAGGAGCCCACTTATACTCGTACTTTAGGTGATCAACAGAAAACAACCCAGATTATGCCGGAGACCTTGTATTGGATATGAAATCTCTTCTCCAAGGTAACCTAGAAAAAGGGAGCTTTGTGCAAAAGGGTGTATTCTAACCAACCATCCTCCTTCCCTAACCAAGAAGATTTTTCCCTAAACATGACCAACAATCAAATCCAAATCAAGGTTAAATCCCAAATTTAGCCAGTGCCACCTGATCTGTCTCTCAAAGAGAAAATATTGTGAGGCATCTCCTGAGCCTGCAGGGTGGAGGAGGTGTCCACCTGATGGCAATACCTTAAGATGGTGATATCAACGGGTATAAGCCACTCAGTGGCTGTTACCACTTCAACATGTTGGGCTGTGCCGTTACAGAATTAGTGATGTAAGAAAATCCAGATGTGATTATTGTGCCACGTGCTCTTATTTAGCCTGTCAACACTCCAAGAAAGTTCAAACTCATTCTCTGTCAGGGCCAGTTTAGTTCAGCTCACATATATTCATTTATTTATTTATTCAGCCTACTGAATTATAATTAAGATTTTTTAAAAATCTAATATTTTTTATTCACAGACGCGGACTACGCCTTTCTTGGCTGCTGCCTCAAAGCACATTGTGCGCTGTCTATCTTGCGTGCTGCACAATAGCATTTAATATTTAGTATCTACTGTTATCTACTGCTAGCTAGTTTATTGTGATGGTGCTGTTTTTATTATGTTGCTCTTTTTTTGTTTGCTTTCTCTTCTGTTTTTTTTTCTCCATACAGGTGATCCAGGTGTTTTGTTTGTTTTTCTTTCTCACCGTCTCTTCTCCCCTCTGGTTTTCTTTCTCTCCCTCTCTTTCTTTCATTCTTTCTCCCTGTCCTGTCCACCAGTCATGTCTGTCCCGTTTGTAGCAACCGAAAATAAAATAAATACATAATTATAATAAAGGTCAATCAAATGGACCAATATGGCAAGGCCATGATGATCCACTTGGTAAAATAAATCTGCTTGGCATCTTTCTTGGCCTTAAGACAACAATTCTGATGCTAAAGATCCAAACGGGACACAAATTGTTTGTTTTTTAAAAAAAAATCTAATATTTTTTCATAGTCTCTGAGTAATCGTGACTTAATTGTGGATATGACTTTTTTTGCGATAATCGATCGGACCTGTAAAATGACCACTGTATGTACAATATGAAGACATTTACCTGCTACTTTACCTACATTTACATACTGGAACCTGTTAAGAGATATATTCTAAAACACTTCTTCAGCAGAGAATCAGAGAGGAGAAACACACAGATTTTCTTGCTAGCAAGGGCAGCCTAGAGTGAGACTCAGAGACCCGCCCTGAGGACTGCCCTGGTCCTTTATTTATACACTTCAGTGAGCGTTTGTTCCATACATTGAAGCGTGTGTGTGTGTCTGTGTGGTCAGAGTGTGACCCCATAAATGACTTCCCTAAAACTGCTGGTCTGGAAAGTCCAGCAGTTCACCTAAACAAAAGCACTTAGACTGGAAACAGATATAACTACGTTAATCCTACCGTAAAACAATAAAACAAGGTACGACCTTTTCCCATGCTCCTAGGATGTTGGGGTGAAAGCCAGAACACCCTGGAATGTTACAGACTTCCTAGGATGAGACCAACCACATACTTCTAAACACAAATGATTACATGCAATATTCTACCATATTCAAACTTATATCATTAAAAGACTATACTGACTACTAAGTACAATTTTCCATTGACAGAACCAAATAGACTTTAATAGACTTTAATGTTATTATCTTTTTATATAACAACTTCCTCAGGAGCTGTGAACTGTAATGCGACATATTTAAAATTTAAAGCCCTGTTTCAAATTCAGAGTATAATGACACCAAACGGATGGTGATTAATCTCATAGTTGAGAGCAAACCAACAGTTTGCTGTATTCTAAACACTCCTAGTAAAAATGCCAATTCATGTTGCCAGGTTTAATAATAATAATATTAGACAAAAACTAGAAAAAAGATGAATGATAATTCAGTTAAAACTGCAACAATTAACAACCATCCATCCGTTATGTTAACTGCTTCTCTAATCCAGGGTTGTGGGGGCAGCTGGAGCCTATCCCAGCTGTTATTATTATAGTTTAATTGGTTTCATCCACTTTTGGCCGCCTGAGTTTAAGATTTTTGGTTGGTGCTCAACAGAAAATAAAGAGTTTACAACCTCTTAAACCATATTCTTTGAAGGAGAGCCATCCATATAATGCCTGGAGAAGAGATTTTCTTTTGATATTAAAGCTCACAGATCACCACCGCCCCGATGCAAACATCCAAACAAGTGCTGCGGCAAGACGTGCACAAAAAAGACAGCAGAAAAAACAGAACCCAAGGTGACACGTATCATTGTCTGCAGTCCGGCGGTTGTTCAGCAGGGGCGATATTTGTCGCAGCGGTGTCAAGAGACTTGTGAACAGAGGGTTTGGCTATTCCTGGACATATTCTCCACACCTGCGCCCCGGAGTGCGCTGGGTTGGCATTTCAAACTTTATCACCTGTCACAAGAGAGAAACCGGCTGCTCTGGAGAGCACTGCACCCCACCGCCATCCTCCACGCTCCGCCTTTTAATTCACGAGACACCACACCTGTCCTTGGAAGTTGCGCTTGGAAAGAAAAGACAAAGATTTCCCCAGTGGGAGGGCCGGAGCTGCTGGCCAGCCTCTGTCTATGTTGCCTTCCGGTTCCTAATTGATTCGAAAGGCGTGACGTCATGTTGATCACGTAAAGCCAGAAGCTGCCTTTTCATATATCTATCCATTCGTATCGGCAAATAACATCCAACTTACCAGCATTATTCTCTCTACAGGCTTTCTGTCTCTTGTTATTGCCTCCTGAATCCTTTCATTTTTACTGCTGCAGGAACCAAATGTCCTCATAGGGATTATAATCCACAGGACTGCTGTCCTTTGCCGGTTATTAGGGTTATAAAACGATAACTGTACAATAGGCTTTGAAAAAAATGGATCCATTAACATGATCTCTCAGTGTGATTGGAGCAGGGGGAAGGCTGAGTTCTTCCTGCTATCACATGACCCGCATCAGTTTACACAAACAAAGCTGAGGAAACGTCAGTGAAGAGGTAGTCAGCTGGGTTTAGGGTGCATATTAGCATCTTTATGTATAAAAGGTTGATGGCAAGATGATGGGATGGAGGCATCTGCAGCAGGAGGAAGCCCCCATAACCACAGGAACGTATATTTTATAAAGAGAAAAGGAGAGATGTGTGTATGTGGCGGCAGTCTCCCGGGGACACACTGATCAAGGTGACATGTCTCTCTGGTCTCCACAGGGGGTGTCTGGGCTCCAGAAGGCCATGGGTGTCACGACAGCAAAGCCCCACACTGGATGATGTCACACCGCACAAACACACACACAGACACATGTGGACTGACAACACCACCACTGGAGATTGTGAAAGGTTAAGACTGTTCGTCTAAATATAAACTGCTGTTTTTGTTAGAAAACACAGTGTAATATACAAACCATGCTGGAAATGCATTAGGAATATTATAATATTCATCATCTGTTCACTGAAACTTTAAATCACACTGAAACCCTGATAAACCCACCCCGTCTACATGAAGAGTCTTCTTCTCCGTTTACACCGATTCATTTTGACCTTCTATTAACCCTTTAAGACCTACCATAGAACCAAGTCCACCAGAGCTTATATTATATTTTTACATGCTGTGGAGCCATTTTTGGGAGCATTTCAAGTTGCTATACATCAATACAACCATTATAGCCTAAATTTTAATATTATGTATGCATTAAGTGCATAGTAATTACATAAATTGCAAAAAGGTGCAATAAACTACAAAAAAATTGAAAATCGTTTTTGTTTTTTTAACATATATTTCTAGTTAGAGAAATTTAAGAGGCTTATCCCTCAAAACTGTAAATACAAAAAAGTTGCACAAAATAGTTTCCCACCACAGGAAATTTATTTTGAGTGTCTTCATAGTTTTATTTTTGAAATACACCAATTTTTATATCCTGCAGGAAAAACGAAAATAAATATTATAATGCAAATTTGCAAAAAAACAGCATATGCATCAAAATAAACTATTTCCAGCAGTGCAATATGAGTCCTAAGACACAGAAAGTCCTGACACAGAAAGTCATAAAGTCAAACATAACTTTTAAAAACACCAGTATAGGCTCATAAGGCCCTGATGGTAAAAAAAAAACTAAATTTCCGCGAAAATGACGTCACTTCCGGTTTCGGGCAGGTCATGGTGGACATGCAAAAGTTTGCGCTGACGTCTATTCCAACGTAGGAAGTGTTATGAACAGCTGATCGGATCGGCAAAGCGTGTTTCTGGAATATTATGTTTTTGTTGCTTCAAGCGCTTTTTATGCAGTTTTTGCAAAGCTATATGTGGAAGGAAACTGTGACCGAGGACAAGCTGATGGCATAAGATGTAAGTACAACTCCTCCGGTTCCATATGCAAAAAAAATTATTGCGCTAGCTTACGTGGTTGCAGTGCTACCGGGATTTAAAAATAGTTATGCAAAACAGAGCGTGCCCGCTCCGACCGGTTTTAAAGGGTTAACTGGTAATGCACAAAAATAAATACAGAGTAACACGTAACAGAAGTTAAAAGTTAAAAATGAGGAGTGTGTTGTTTTGTCTTTTCCTTCTGTTTTGTTTCTTTGGATTAAAAGTCTACATACTAATGAGTTTTTCCCTTCCACATAGACAAATAACTTCTCTTTGCACAAACTTATCTTTGTTTTGCGTCCAATATTCAATAGAAATCACAAAGTAACACAAATAAGTGGATCAGTTAACAGGTTTTAAAGCTGACACTGGACAGTAAAGATCCTTAAATAAGAATCTGGAGTTGCAGAAATGAATTTCTCTCACAACTCTAACAAATAGTGCTCAAACAGTTACGTTTAGGGTGATGAATGTTTTCCTCTAAGGAATCTCGTTTCCTACAGTAAAAACTGAACTTTTCGTTTTTTAATCTAATCTAATTTACAGCTATAAGAGCTACATTTCCACAATAAAGTATTTCTTAAAAAGTAAAGCTACATTTCACATCCACTTTGTAATAACCAGAGGGAACACTGTGATCATGTAATTATTGGGCAGCTGAAGTGGGACGGTCAAAAGCTCCGCTCTTTAGGCATTAGCAGCTAAGTGCTGGTCATTATCTGTCCTATAGTCCACTACGCCCACTCATGTCTGTGTCTGCATGTGCTGTGCGATCATCAAAAGTGCACGCCGGGGGGGGAGTTAGGGAATGAAGCATAATGTCAGCAATAACACAAAGGACCTTGGTTTAACATTTCAGCCTGCACTGTGTCCCTGCTACAGCCCAGAGCAGAGCCAGCACTGGCCTGCTGCTACTCTCTGACCCACCCATCCACAGGCTCTGCTTCACCATCTGAGGTTTGGAAATGTGTCTGCTGCACATGCATACAGTCCACGTAAACACACCACCCCCTGCAAACAAACGCTTCTTAATGTGTTGCTGGTAAATTTAATTAAACAAAACTGGATTATTTTCCTTAACAAAAGTATATAAATATGTGAAGGAGTACATGCACTTTATACAGGGCTACATCTAAGTTTAGTCTACTAAAAAATACAGGAAAAGGAAGCATTTTAGTTTGACATTTATGCCAATAAGAGTCTCCATATCATCCATCCACAGGCAGTATAAAGGTGACTGTAGAGCTACAAAAGATGAACCCCATGCTGATGTGCCTTATAGAGGAGTATAGAGGTCTTGGCTTTAACCTCTATAAACATTTTCCAGACAAGTTTATGCACTCATTACAGAATAACACATGAAGTCTACTTTGGTCATTCTAAGAAAAATAAAGCAATAAAATCAGCTGCATAGCGGATGAGCATGCAGCTTCCTGTTAGATACTCGTTGCTTGTTATTTCTGCCTTCAAGGTTGAAAAACAGGACTTTAAAAACGAATGGATATCTGTGCATGAATGAACACTGATTAAGTTATTTAATACTATAATTCATCATCATATAATAATAATCTAATTTGCCAAATATTTTTTGTCAAATATATAAGATCTTCAACGTCGTTCAGCTCCACAGAGTTGGGGGAACACCAACTGCAGGTACTGGTTTTATTGGCCCTTTAGCTGGCACATTACTACAGACAGAGGAGAAGAATGTCCTTCTGACCAATAGTGAGGCTCAACAAAACCTTGGTCAGCCTGATGGAGAAGAAACACAAACAGGAAGGGCCAGTGCTAACCGGTATGCATACCTGAACTTTCAAAATAAGACTAAGTGGATTGTTCGCTAATAAATTGATTGTATGAGGCATCATTTCCGTGGATGGATAAAAAAGTACAAAAAGAGGCAGCTAAAGCAGGTTGTCAAATATAGTTTTGATGCTGTAGCAACATCAGAGACGGGTCTATAAAGAAATGGTTGTTGTTTAGATGCCTGAACAGAGCCCAGATTTCTCCCCCCATCAGCTGTGGCAGCCAAGATAAAGCCTTGCTAAATATCTGACTTCTTAGTTTTATCATAATTAAAACCATATTTATGTAAACAAACACTTGCACAGCTACAGTATAAAGAGACAATTGTAATGTTTTAGGCCTTATTTTGGCCTTGTTTCAGAAACTTTGAGATTTTTAACGACCTCCATGATTTTTCTTGCCCATATAAGCTCATACAGTAAAAGCCACATATGCCACAATGCATACACACATATGTAACAGCCATCCATCCCTTATCTTCGCAGTCCTCTGTCATAAAACCCCAACACACCAACAGCCACACATTTTCACCCTCTGCTTTTCCAAATTCTTACCCCTCCTCTCGTCTCTCTCTCTCTCACACACACACACCTCCTCAACCAAACTGCTTGAGCCACTTGCCTGCCAGGGAGGCAAGATGGCCCTCCAGCCCTCCAGCCAATCAGACAGCTTGGCTCGCACGGGAGATCACAGGACAGCTGATCCAGCCCTCTGACTTCCTTCTTCGCCTGCTCTTCTGGAAACTTTTGGACCTGCATCACCACGAGAGCGTCACGGGTCTGCTGCAGAGACAGATAATGAAAGATGTCTGTGGCATGATTTAGGATCGTGTGATTATGTATTTCTAATGAAAACGATTGCAGGAAAACAACTAGCCGTCCACCAACGCCCTATTTCCATCTAGATTCTGTCTTTAATCATTTCTCAAATATAATGAGTATTCAGTTAGTTGTTAAGCTTTAAATCATAGCTGAACAAATAAAGGCTGGTTTCTAATAAATGGAGAGTGATTAAAGCAAGCACGCAGCCTGAAGTCTTTAAATATGCAACTTCTGTGTGTTGAATTACTTTGGTAGCAGCTTAATAGTGATCATAAAACACAGCACAGTGAGAGTGAGTGGAAAACAATTTGTGAATACAGCTACTTCTATCCAAACAGAAGCCCGAGCAGCAGTGTGATATGTGTAATGACAGCGATAGAGACTGAATACTGTGAATGCTGACAAAATTAAAATTATACAGAATTTATCTATGCAGCAGCTAGAAACATTAAGAATTTATTATTAGCAAATTGCATAAACATTAATTTAAGAAGAAGTCTGTCAGGAAATGACATGTATAACAAAACATACCAGAAAAAATGCAAGAAAACCACAAAATCTTTGTTTACTACACCTCTTTTTAAAATTGACTAACATCTGGACTCCGTCCACACGCTGCAACCATACATCTTTCCTTTTGGTGCAAAGATAAACTCATTTTACACATTTCGCACAGCTTACATAGTTTTCTGTTCTGGAAGAATGTAAAATGGACTGTTTGTGAAGGTTCTCAGTCATCCAGGTCATCGTAGTCTAAGGCAGCGGTCCCCAACCTTTTTTGCGCCACAGACCGGTTTATGCCCGACAATATTTTCACGGACCGGCCTTTAAGGTGTCGCGGATAAATACAACAAAATAAAACTAGTACCGGTACCGAAAAAAAAGAAGATTTATTTATAACACACGTGAAAAGACCCAGGAAAACCGAGTTAACGATAAAAACGATTATAAAATAACGCTGAAAAACGATTAAAAACCCTGAAAACTATACATTTCACACCTGAGCCTCAACTCTCGCGGCCCGGTACCAAACGACTCACGGACCGGTACCGGTCCAAGGCCCGGGGGTTGGAGACCGCTGGTCTAAAGAGGTTGGAAAGAAAAGCATCTGGACTTCTTTAGGTTTCTTGAAGATGTTTCACCTCCTATCCAAGAAGCTTCTTCAATTCTAAGAGCGATTGGTGGAGAGTCCCAGATTTTAAGCCCTATGGGAGTGTTCCCAAGAGGGTCACGGACCCCCTATTGATCCTCTGCCTAATCACACGAGCCAAGTGTGAAAACAGGTGTCGGTCACAATCAGTCAAGGTTTGAAAGAGGAGTGAAAGAAGCCATCTACGTCCACTGTGAACGACCATCTTTGAACAGAGGCGGTGGCTTACGACACTACCTGTCTGCCATCTATAACCCAGTTTTGAGATCCCTTCCCAGACGCCTTAACGCCCACTCACATCCTGGACCATTTGACCTCAGTAAATCACACTCAAAGTCCTCTACACAACTTGACACAGTGCTTTTTATCTAACATTCACACCCATTGATACTTGGGGTTAGTATCTTTCCCAAGAATATTTGGCAGGCAGACTGGAACCACCAACCTTCGGATTAGTAGATGACCTCCTCTACTTCCTGTCACCCAAGGTGATTAAAGCGCTGCCGAACAACTTGCTAAGATCTTTTGATTGTTTCAATTGGCTCTGTGAGTCTTACACACATAAATGATACATTTTTCAATGAATAGCTACTACAATGTTCACAGTGACCACAATCGATTGTTATTTTTACCCTCTCAGCTGAAAAGACTCCCTTTGAGACAGTGGGAACTCAGCTGACGCCCCTATCCACAGCCATTTACGGCACATAAAGTAACAATGTGGTACATCTAATAGATCACCAACACTATGAGCTGTCAGTATGTGAAGAAAGCATGCTCTTAGTTTATATTCAGTGTAACATGCTTGCTGTGCTTGTCCTTCTGTTTGCAGCTGGTGGTGGAAATGCTGATCATGCTGGCATCAAGTGGCATTTGGCTAAGATGCAGAAAAACAAAACTGAGTTGTTCTACCTTGAAATTTGCTTTTTCTCTTTTGGAAAGGGGAGATTTAGACGGCAGGGGGCCAAATGAGAGAAGTTAAAAAAATCTCTCTATTGCTCTGCCTGCTTCATCTACACACCAGAGATTAAATGTAACATTTTTGTTGATACACGAACATCTTTGATTCGTCTGATTTCTGTAATTTATCTTACATTAAGGTCAAACTACAGTGAAAGTATTTGTATCAGCCTGTATTAGCCTGTAAGCTTTGGCAGTCAGTCCATGTCTTTTTTAGGAAATTAAAAAGGTAAACTCTTCTGTATGCACATGTATCTTCATTTGACAATGGAATGGAAGACACCTGTAGCATGATAGTAGCAAATAGCTCAGCCATTACTATGATGACTCTTTGAATTCCAAATAAATGTAAAAAATTTTTAATATTTTGCAGTATATTTTTTAATATAGTGCAAGTACAGAGTAAGGAGTTAGAGCTATCACCTATGATGAGGGTTAACAAAAGTCTATGACTTTTATTGCTATTTCTTGCTAACAATAATGTGTTTTATGTATTAGTAAAGACAACTCAGCTGACCATGGTGGCCATTTTTGGGGGAGTTAAGACCAAAGCCCCTTTCTGAGGGATTGTGGGGATTCTCTTGAAAACAAACACTTGTATACATCCATATAGAAACAGACATCTGCACACACAAACACAGCCCTCAGCACACACTCTGGATGTGAAAATCACATCCCTGTTCTACTGGGAAGGGAAACTGTTGTGTGATTATGATGAACTGGTTAAACTGCAATTACGCCGGCGAGCGATGGGAGAAGAGACGACAGCAGTTTAGACGACAATTTGGGAGGCGGCTGCCGTGGCTGCTGCAGCTGGGGCCTGTTTTATGCAGTAATTGATAGACTCTGCCAGTCACTAGTGGGTTCAGAATTAAAACTCAAATTATCATCATTAGGATCTCCCCCTCTAATTGCTGCATCAAAGGCACATCAGCGTTTTTGTTTTTCATTATAAAATTACACTTGTGTTATCTAATTTCATCAGCTGCATTGACAGCGCCCACGAAGGCCTTGCCAGTGATTTGAGGAGGACGTTGTTTGTGATTTTTATCATCCGAACTCATTCAAACGTGATAGATGTTTGTCAGATGTGACCCCAAATCGCTTCCTGGTGTTGATGCAAACCATAAACACAATTCTACTTCAAATAAACGCAGTATAACCAATATGAACATATTCTCTTTTGAATTACTTACTTATTAACTACTTGGATAAAATCCAGTCATTCACTCTCAAACATTAAATGATTTGATCCACATTTAAACACGTGTAAGGAGAGATACAAACGCTGTACTACTAAACACACAGACTCCTCAGGCTGTTACAGTGTGACAATCTTTACATGCAACTCCTTAAACAGCAGACTGCAAGCTTCCAACCAGGAATCTTGAGATTAACATAACAATTTACCTGTTCACCTGCTGGAATAGACGTCAGCGCGAACTTTCGCATGTCCGCCATGAACCTGCCCGAAACAGGAAGTGATCATTTTCGCGGAAATGTAGTTTTTTACCATCAGGGCCTCATGAGCCTATACTGGTGTTTTTAAAAGTTATCTTTGACTTTATGACTTTCTGTGTCGTTTCTGGGATGCTTAGGACTCATATTGCACTTCTGGAAATAGTTTATTTTGATGCATATGCTGTTTTTTTTGCAAATTTGCAGTATAATATTTATTTTTGTTTTTCCTGCAGTATATAAAAATTGGTGTATTTCAAAAATAAAACTATGAAGACACTCAAAATAAATTTCCTGTGGTGGGAAACTATTTTGTGCAACTTTTTTGTATTTACAGTTTTGAGGGATAAGCCTCTTAAATTTCTTTAACTAGAAATATATGTTAAAAAAACAAAAACGATTTTCAATTTGTTTGTAGTTTATTGCACTTTTTTGCAATTTATGTAATTACTATGCTCTTAATGCAGACATATTATTAAAATCTGGGCTATAATGGTTGTATTGATGTATAGCAACTTGAAATGCTCCCAAAAATGGCTCCACAACATGTAAAAATATAATATAAGCTCTGGTGGACTTGGTTCTATGGTAGGTCTTAAAGGGTTAAGGAGTCATTACACAAAATTACTGGCAGCTGACAGTGCCCAACCTAGTCTCCTATACTTCTGAAAAAAGTGATTTTCAATAACACTCCTGTGTTTTTAAATGTACTCTAAGAAGTATGCAGTACAATAAAAACAAGTGGAAAGATTTTTGTTATGTAGGCGCAAAAATGGATAATAGTTATTGATTTGTAAATAATATTAATACATTTTAACATTTAATATTATACTAGACTACATTTCTAACTAACTAGGCCACTCATTCCCTTTCTCTTGACAATACATTCTTTAAAGCCGTAACACATTTTGGGGTCAACTTGAAAGAAAGGCAGCTTTAAAAATATAAGAGTGGGGTTAAAGGTCAAATTTCCCAAACAACGACAATAACATTTAAACTTTTTTCATGATAAAATACGTTTTATGAAAGTTAGGGTCCACAGTAATGTGATATTAAGAATTCCCATATATTATTCCCTGTATGTTGCCTACATGTTGTCAATAAAAACAATGGTGGTAAGAAACAGATGTAAAAATAGATAGACTTAGACCTTCAGATCAATCTATAGACCTTGAAGGACAGGTCAGAGGTCAAACATGACATGATATTTTAAATCTTCACACAGTCCCTTCTATATGTTGACAATACATACACATTGTAAGAGTCATGGCTTCTAAGGCATTTTTGTCCATTTTCAACCAGTAAGTCACTGAGTTGACCTTGAAGGGTTTGGTGGATTGTTAACATGACTCCGCTCTACACTCCTACAAAGTTTTATCACATTTCATTGAAATCAGTCAGTCACTGCTTTTAATTAAACTGCTGTTGTTTGTCAGCAGCAAAATAAACACTTGAAGTTTATTAAAATATTGAATTTCTAAATGTTGGCTATTAGAGTGCTGACAGTGTAACAGAAGAACACAATCAAATTAGCTGTGCTGTGAAACTAAGTGGCACTGTCCAACTAAACACCCTTCTGCTGTCCAGAAGGTAAAACGATTACACATCACTCTGAAAACATGAAAGCTAAACAGTTTTGAAAGCCTTCTTTATCAGACAATGTACAGAGTCTCCTTGCCCCCAGCTTAGTGAGTCTGTGTGTACTTCATAGGCGCCCGTGTCGAACATACATGCTGAAGATATTTGCTGAGCAGGCTAATGTTTCCCTTAAACCTACGACAAGTGGATGCATGTGTGATTTCTGTGGGTGTGTTTGTGTGTGTCCTTGACGCCAGCAGTGTCCCGCTGTTATCCAGCTGTAACACAGTCAAACACCGAACAATCAGCTTTTGCAGGGCTGCCAAGCAGTTAGCAAGATGTCAGTTAGCCTACAGTCTGTCACAGTGGAGCTTAAACGGTCAAAAATGGCATCTTGGTACAAACTACATATCCAGCAAGTTGCATATAAGAAAATGTGCTTCTAAAGTATAGATACTTTGCTATTTCATTTGTAACTTAATTGCAGTAACAATGTCTGTGCAGCTTAGGAGTTTGGGATGTGCAGGTGAGCTAGAAAAATGTCCCAGCGACATTATGTACTGTTAACTCACCTCTGAGAGTCACATTTTGATGCAGCATCACTCCGTTACCAAAAATACGAAGAGTATTTTCCTCACTAAAATCTGGCCCAATTAGAGAATATTAATGATTGTTAAATGTGCATATGCTGGAGCTGGAAAATGGGAAGGTTAATAGACAGGCAGCATCACACGATTGCATTTATCAGTTTCTATTTATCTCTCCTTGGGAGGTGGCAGGTTTACAGTAAATACCTTCTGTCCCCCTAATTTCCTAATGATGGTGATAATGATGGAGAATGGCGCAGTCATTAGCAAGGACAGGCTCTGTGCATCACTCTGTCAGCTACGTCTCTCCCAGGCCCACAATGAGAAGTGATGGGGCCCAGCTGTTCCCCACATCCTCTCCCCAAACTGAACCTCTCTCAGAGACTGAGAGAAGAGAGGGGGAGAAAGAGGGAGGAGCAACGGAGAGGAGGTAAGAAAAGAAAACAGTGCACAAAACAGAGAAAAGATGAAAAAACACCTGAATATCTGCCAACCAACAGAGGACAGAGGGTGTCACAGGCCTGTTTAAAGAAATCCTCCCAAAATCATCCTCATGTACCACAAGTTTGGTCCCAAGTTTCAGATTACAAACGTTTTAGGATCTGTTGATCAGTCTGATAACAGTCGAACACTAAAAAGCAGATAAAAAAGTTTGCTGCTTTGACAAGTTGGCAGTTTATCATCTGACTGTTACGCGTACGAGTAAATAATTTATACTTGCAGGCTTGATGTCATTTCTTTAAATGGGGGTGCACATCACACATTTTCACATTTTAAACTGTAAATGAAGCAGAGCTACTCTGGTAGAGTCAAAGATTTGGAAACTGTCTGCAGTTATGTGTAAAAGTTCACCCAACACAGCAAGTATCTCCCAGGGCTTTTTAGCAACGAGGCTAATCCATTAGCATACACTTACCAGCCACCTTATTGGCTAGACCTTGTTGGTGTTGGGTTGAACCCCCCTTTTTATAGATTCATAGATTCAACAAGGTCCAAATGTTGGTCCATGTTGACAGCCTCACACAGTTGTTGCAGTCAATGATCAATGATGTGAATCTGCCATTCCACTACATCCCAAAAGACTAAACTAATAGACTGAGACTGAGATCTGGTGAGTGTGGATGCCTTTGAGGACAGTGAACTCAGCAACTCAGTGAACTATCATCACCTCACTCATCATCCTGTAAAACAAGTTCTTCCTTCTCTTTCATTCCAAATGACGCTCATAAAAGGTCATTTGATAATTGGGGTTCGTTCTCTAATATTGCAGCATCTTTTACCTTACAGTATAAAGAACTCTGAGAAGAGCCTTACTGTGAAGAGCTGCAACATCAAATTGAACAGAACAAACTTGGGTGAAAAGGACTATTAAAGTGGTCTCAGATGAAAATGAAACTTCACCCTCTAGATGCTGGTGTTAGCTCAAGCTCAGCTGCCTTTAAATGTAGATTTCCTTGAATCTGTTTAAATGAAATGCTGTCTGTTATTTCAGAAATGCTCGGACATGCTCATGGTAGGAAAACACAAATGGTGCAACGATTCAGTTTAAGGACCAAGCATTTAAACAAAATAAACAAGATTCACGCTGTTAAAAATGGTTTAGACAAACCAAGGACTAACCAAAGGAAACATTTATAGCCAGAGAGACTTATAACCAGGGGTGCGCATAAGTGGTCCGTAGGTGCGCATTCGCTGTCAAAATAAAAGACGGGCACCAGATAAGAAGTTGCAACGCGCGTTTGTGTACATATAAAAGGCACTATTTTGTCCGCTAGAGTGGGATTTTCACGGCATATTCTGCACCACATCTCTGTGCGTTCATCATTTGTTTGAAGCCAGCTCACCTCCTGCAACCACTTTTCCGAGAATACGCGCTTCTTTTGCGGTTCGGACTCCTTCTGACATTTCTTTGGAGGTGGAGGAACACCAAAGTAATTGCTTAAAGGAGCTTGTTTGTTTGCTTCTTGACATCTTTAAGAGTTCTAAACAAATGTCTGTCCTCCTCGAGAAAATCTTATGTACGCAAACACGCGTTGCAACTTCTTATCTGGTGCGCGTCTTTTATTTTGACAGCGAATGGGCACCTGCGGACCACGTATGTGCACCCCTGCTTATAATGGACATAAATATACAGAACCGTCAGTAAATACAGCAAATATTTATTATTTTTAGATCTTAGAATGACCTCTTATTCTGTGCACTACTGCTATATCCCTTTCTCTACTTGCAGTTTTTTATATTTTGCATCCTCCTTTGTCTGCTGTCTTAATTAGCAGTCCACACCACATGCACTGCTATCAGCCTTGTGAAACATGTTACAATTAGAGTTGATAGTTAAATATTCCTCTTTTCCAATAGATTAATTTGAGAGTAAGGCATATCAGACAGGCCTCGGTTGTGCTGCGCACCAATTGCTTTCAATAAAAAGAACACTGGCACAAAGTAATCTGCGAAACACCCGTACTATTATCAGAATGAAAGTTAAACACTCAGAACCCACTCAATAAATTCACAGGAGACTGCAAATGGACATTTTCATTTGACTTCCAACTCTTTTGAACCGTCTTTCTTTTTTCCTCTTAATCTTCTTGCAGTGTATTGAATCCTTCAGAGGTACATATTGGCAATTAGACACCAAGGAATGGCTGATTATGTACTGCATAAACCTCAAGTTGAATAAATTATATCCTCCCCCCTCGAAAAAAATCAGTCTGTGATTTAAAAATGCTCAAAATTTCAAAGTCACCTCTGATGAATAGTGCAGGGTGATTAATTCATGATGGGAGACGCCACCTTGTCAGGCCAAACTCTTCACTGGGTAATGGCAACACATGCATAATAGAAAGGTGGTTCTCTGCCTCCCCTCGTTGTCTGAGAGACTTCAAAGGAATTAACAGATGTAATTTGATGGCCCCATTTTTGAGTTGCTTTGCTCAAACGTTGGATTCGAAGCAGGAGAGTACATCATTTCGCTTGGATTGTGTCTCCAATGTAGTGAAACGCCGGAACAAATGAAGTTGACTAGTTTGGAAAAGACTGAAATATTTCATCTGAAATTTTTAAAAACTGGGGGGATTTGGTGTGTTTTTTTCTGTAAAAGAGCTTGAATACATATTAAGCTTCCCTGAGGCAATATCTGTCAATTCATTAAACATTTTTCCTGCATAAGTAAAGACATTCAGTCTTTGAAACTGAACTACAACAAAGCCTGATTTCTTTCCACCTGGCATCTCCTCTACATATTGTTGGATGGCTGTGAAAACAAGTTAAACGTGAGTTTCAAAGTCACTTTTCAGGGGAAATAAGTGGAAATTGCAGCTGTGGTGAAGCAGACCCATGGCCTAATTACTCCTCTGTACATCTCTCTTTTACTGAAAGAGTGAACAGTCAGTTCAGCAGCAGAGTGACCTTTTCTCTAAACCCTCCAATAACTCTCCAGCTGACAGGCCGAATGAGCAGATGATCCCGGACTCCTTCATGGTGTGTTGCGACTGCACTCGGTGCAAAATGACAAGTGAATCAAGCTCTATTTTTACCTCCGGGTGGGGAACTTGTGTCACTCTCGACCACTGCACCCAAGAAAATCCGCCATGAAGTTTGGTTTTGGGCAATCTGACCGCTGACACCGCGGAGCTGTCACTGTGATGCCCTTCCCTTCCATCAACCAATCCCCTGCCTCGACCTCACACTACTCCTCACACCTGACTGGCACCAGGGGTAGCGTGCCAGGCCAAAAGCATGATTGACACCTCGCCCGATCTTCTGTAAACACCTTGAGATCTCAGCACCTCCAGCAGGGAAGATCAGTGACTTGTGTGAAAGAGGCCTCTCCTCCTGGCCTCAGCTCAAGTCCGCTGGCACTCGCTATGATGCAGCTCGACTTGTCAGAGGGAGTAACAAGATGCTGAGTGACTTAGCACCTCTGGAAATGTCAGCCCCCGAGCTGGCGGACGCCAGGCTGAGTGGAGTGGGGAGTGCACAGACCCCAGTGCGACTGGCTCAGCTGCTGCCTGTAAGAAGCAAAGGACGGCACATACGCTCGACGAGACGAGACAAGCAGCAGAGATGAAGCCGCGCCCTTGTGATATGTTCTTGCCCCATTCCCCCATATTTCTGCCACACGTCTTACGCTTGCTTCTCTTTTTCGAGAAGTGCATCTGCTATCGTCCAGCTGCTGCTGTGCCTGAAACGGACCTTTGCTGCCCTAATGCTCAATGTGCAGTGGAAACGACAAAGTCCATCCGCGATGATGATGATGCGGGCAAAAGCAGAAACCAGAGCACGCCTAACTGCCCCGTTATTGCTCTGGTGAATCATGCTACAGGAGACAAGGCACCAAAGAGACACCCAACGCAGGGAGGAACTCGGTCACAGCGCAGTTTGTCAGACTGCACTTACTTACAATGCCGACAAACACATTTTTTCTCTCCCCGAGGAAACTCGAGGACGTATACTGCAACATATTTAGCGTTGCATATTTATTGAAGTCAAGCAGAGAGTCAGTTTGCTGAAGCATTAAGGAATCACGAGGCGCAGAAAAGAGAGCTTTTGCAAAAAGTGAGCGAAGAGAGTTAGGTTGGAGCGTGATGATGCTCAGTTAAATCTAATGGGCTGTTTACTCGCTGCCTGCTGAGATTCACACTGCTACATTGACTCGTGATTTATATTTTCTGATTCATAGAGGCGCATGCATCTTACTTTAATCAAGGTTCTCCCTATCATTCCCTCCTCATCCCCTCCATCTCCCTGGCTGCCGTCCTTTTTCTCCCCACAATGCACATTAACAGCAAAAAATATAATCAGTTTTATGACAGACTATGTTTTTAGCACATGATGGGTGAATATAGCATTTTCAAAATGGCCCGTCCCCATCCTCAATCTCCAAATAGATCCGCTGGGACGGAAGGCAATATCAACTGAAAGGACACAGTCTCAAGGGTGCGAGTGTCAATGAATGGCTGCAATCTGACGCCTGCTATTTTTCATGTTTGTTAACAAAATACAATTTGAGCGAGTAAGTGAGTACAGAGATAAGGACATAAGCACATTATTTGGCTGAGTTGACGAATAAAGTTAGAAGTCTGCAATGTGAGGAAAAGAGTTTCTTCTGCAAGTGTGGTTCAGTGCTGAACACAGATAATTGATTTCTAGATAAACTAAATATACATAAACTATATACATGTCCGATTTACTTAGCTTTATGACTGTGGAGTGTCATAAACATGTAGGACTAAGTTAATAAAGAAGAACTAGCTTAGGGTATGCTGATTGGCCAAAGATGTTGGTGACTGAGTCATCACATTATTCATTTACTTTATTTTAATTTTGTTAGTTTAATGTTGCATCACATGAGTAATTTATTATGGAAAATAATTAACTTGAAATGTGTAATTGTTGAATACATCCAGTTTGCTGACTCGTCGTAGTGGAGGTTTGGCCTCCACTAATAAATTAATTCCCCACCTTTAACTCTAGTATCCAAATGGAGGACTTTTTAAATAAAATCATCCCATTACCAATGATAGAGGAAACTATTCATTGACGTATCAGGTTGTAAGCACGTGTTGTGTTTTAACATGGCACTCTCTGGGGATCTGGGACTCCTGGAGTCCTCAAGTGGTCATTAGAGGAACTGCAATTTTTGGCAATTTCTTGTTGTATATTTTTGCATTTTTTCTCTCTGAGGTTGCTGTTTAGACACAGAGAGTGATGGAGATTCTGATGATTCTCACTGTGAAGTAGTATAGAACAACGCACCATATGACAGCAAATAATGACAACATCTAAGCTGACATGCTAGTTAAACTAGCCAGGTGCTTTGGGATTATTTTACCCCCTCACCAGCACTATCACAGATTACAAGTTGTGCATCCTGATGTTGTGCCGCACATACACTTCCCCAAATATATCAATGTCAGCAGGACCAACACACACCTGTTGCGAAATTTGAACCAAAAACTTTGCAAACCCTAAACTAGAAGAATTCTAGGGGTGCAACGATACACAAAATTCACGGTTCAGTTCGATACTTTGGTGTCACGGTTCGATATTTTTTTGATACAAAAAAATGTTCATGCCTTTTTAATTTGTCATTTATTAAAATTATACATATATATTTTAACTCAAAAGTACAGTTTTTAAATTTAATGTTGCTGAAACAACAAAGTAATAAAAAAATAAATCTATCTGATCGTGAAATCACTCATCTTTGGAAAAGAGAGCTTATTACAGAGAAATGTCTCTTTCCAAAATAAAAGCTTTACTATATGCTTCTTCTGGGCTATATTCTCAGCAGCATATTAAACATATCAGGTCCCCATAAGGAGACTCATGTGCTAACGGCTGTCTAAATGACTCGGGTAAAGTGTGTAGCATGCGTGCTTGTTGTTTTTGTCTGCTTCCACTTGTCTTTGCACTAGGATGATGTCAGAGTAAATGTGCAGTCATATTCGTTGTGTTCCCACTAGTGCTGTCAGAGTAAATCTCAGTAAAATGACATTAACGCCATAACGCGGCAAATCTCCGTTAACGAGCTACCGCGGATCGCCCTGTGCGTGGGGCTGGACGGTGTCAAACAAGTTAACAAGCTAACTGCACTAACGCACTAGTTCCAACCAATTGAGCATTGCGTGGCACATCCAACATACTGTTTTACTTTTGTCCATGACGCGCTTACCTTCAGGGTCATACTTCACATGAAAACCAAAATAGTTCCAAACGCCAGATCTGAATGAGGGTGGGGGAGGTTCAATTTGCCATGTTGCAACGAGCTTAGCTTCTGTCTTGCTAGCTTGCGCTGCGCTCAGTGGATCTGCACTCGACAGTGCAGCCTAGGCGGAGTAGTCGAACGCAGATCCACTGAGCGCTCAACACAGACAGCACCGTCAGAAGAAAAGTTGATAAAATAAATAAAAAATGTTGTATTGTTCGATACATGAACCGAACTGAAAGCACTGTATTGAACGGTTCAATATTGATACGAGTATTGTTGCACCCCTACTAAATTCGTCAGGTTTTTTCTTTATGCAAATGACATCTCCTTACCAACTTTAATGAAATTTTACTTGGAAGATTTTCCTTGATCTACTTTTGTCAAGGGAAATCACATCCAGCCCTGCACTTCAAAGTGCATTTAGTATGGGACCAAACTTTACTCGATGAACGAATCCTCTGGGCAAAGTTCTGCCTCAGTCTCTCAGGAGTTAAGTTTCAGCTTTATTTATTGCTAGCTGCTATTAGCCGATATAGAAAAGGGCTAGAAGCCACAGGTTTGGTAGATTAAGACTGGGGATTTCTCTTGACCTTTCAGCCAAATGCCATTCTGTTTGAGGTATACAAACATAATTAGATCTGATCGTCCTGTGTCCTTCTAATCTTTGGCTCGCCATTTTTTTTCCTTGGCAAATCGTTGTTGTTCATTAGCGCTGTTTAAGATGTGGGGGGCACAGGCTAATGACAAGAGGTAGTGAGGTTGAAATAATCCTGTTGTTTCTGATGCTTCCACATGATGCCCACAACTGTTGCTTTGCTCCCTTTCAAGGAAGCCCCCTATTAATGAGGATGATGGCAAACCAAAGGTCCATTTTAGTGATGTACATATATCGTTGGGAGGTGGGGGGGGGAGGAAAACTGCGTTCTCTCCCCGCTAATGTAGGAGCCAATTCACAGTGACATTTGCCATTAGCTCCATGCTGAATTCGACTGGCGACAAAAGCAGAAGAAAAAGCTCAAATCATTCCCAATTAACGGAGGCATCAAACAGTGAAAATCCTAGCAGGAGATTTTACGGGCAGTGCACGGAGAAAGGTCAGGCTCCAGTGGAACAAGGCAAAGTCACAGGATTTATTAGAACTAATGAGCACTTTCGTTAGACTGAATTAACGCTGGTACACAAGGAAAATAATAAATAGTCTGAGCATAACATTTGGTTTGTGACACATATACACACACATAGCTGACTGAATGACCCAGACAGAGCCCTAAGATTAATAATGTCACCTTAAATATGGTAAATTTCTCAAACAGAGCCATTGCTGTACATCAGAGTTAACCATGCAATTAGTTTTTTTTTTTTTTTAACAATATTAAATCTACAATAGAACCATACTTTTGGAAATGTAAGGATAAATAAATACAAATCAATAAAATAATAGTCTAAAAAACACGGCTTATATGTAATTTATTATTTTACATTATGGTTTTACAAAATATTCTCCTACAGTTTGATTTATTTTTTATTTAAAATCAGGAGCAGGTAATAACCTGCTTCTAACATCCTCTCACTTTTACCATAAGAAATAGCTCGTCTTACAGTGACTGTGCTAATAATTTCTGATACTGTAAAGGATTCATGCAAATCAGTAATAAATATAAATGTTGTGTTTGCTTTCTTGGTGTCTGTCTCCATCTACCAAAAACACCTGAGCCTCCTTTTACAATTCCTCACATTACTAATGAGCTGAGAGTTGTTGAACAGAGGAGAGAGTGTTTATTGAGATATTTAGATGTGTTCTCTTACCCGGTCTTTCTCCTGTTTGAAACGATGGAGGTCTGGGTGGAGAGCTGTAACATAGATTGGCTGTGACAGCACCAAAATGAGGCTAACGAATATCCTAATGAGGAAATGCCAGCCATGCTCCCTCGTTCCAACCACACCAGATCGCTCTGGCCCCGGGAGAGACAAGCCAAAGCTGCAGCAAAAACTCACCAATTGACTGACCCCTACTGAAGCACCAGCTCAGTATGCATTATTTTGTGCCTTTATCTGAAATTTGTAATTTAAATTAATTTAAATGTTACTTTAGATTTACTGGTCAAACTGTATACATATGATCAATGCACTGTAGCTTCTGAGAGGCCATTTTTTGGTATGCAAAGTTATGTTTGAAGACTTGGCGTTAGGTTGTCTTCTAGATGTTTTGAAATCAGACATCAGGGACAAAGATCTGAATTAGAAGCCAGTGACCAAATTAACACTCCACTGATTCTGATAAAACTGTAAACTACTGATTGAGGGTACGTCCACACTGGCCCGGATAGATTTGAAAACGGCATTTTCGTCTGCAAAAGCTCCGCGTCCACACTAGCATTTTCATTCGTTTTCACAGAGTTGTGCGTCCACATTGAAACGGCCAAAAACGCTTATGTTCCAGTACTGCGCATGCGTGAAACACAAGATAATTCGGCCTGCCTCATTTCTGCCTGTCGTATATTTACTTTCCGGGCTCTTTGGAATGTTGCGGCAAAATGTTGAGGAAAAGGAATGGACTCACAATGAGGTGGAGTTGTTGCTGCGAGTAACACAAAAGTACAAAGATGCAAAAGCGAGACAGAGTTAACGAATTTCAAGAAAAGCTATCTGGAGCATGTACAGACTGATATTAATCTTTAATAGGGCTGTCAAAATTGAGAGCAAACAAAACAACTGCTGTATAATGCCCTCCGCTATCTTAGTTTAATTGGTCACATGACTGCAACACATGACTAAAATGTGTCATCGTTTTCGAAAAGTCTCAGTCTTTGCTGTCCACACTGCGACATGAAAGCACAGTTTTTAAATGTATGCGTTTTCGAGAGCGTTTCCAAAACACTGTGTTTTCCTTCAGCGTTTTCAGTCTCAGTGACGCCAAAATGGAGATAAAACGATACATTTTCAAACGAAAATGCATTAGTGTGGACGTAGCCTGAGACCATATGTTCATCAAGCAAGTGTTTTGTGCAGTTTCTGATACTTTTATATAATCCAACTTGTTTTTTCACCCTCTGCAGGCCTTTTAAACAGAAGGGGGATCTATAGTTAAAACAGGGCTCCTATGTTAAAATGCCCAAGTATAGTAAGGGCGACATTATCCACAGACCAAAACCCTTGTAAAAAAAGAAAGGTTTTAGTCTGTGGCTAATGTCGCCCTTACTAACAGTGTGTGGGGTAAAACTTGACTTACCGTGTGGTATAAACCATCCAAAAGGTTTGCACAGTTTTGATGAGTGAAATTCTAGTAATTTATTAGTCTCCTACTTATCACTTATTAAAATGTTTCTGTATTTTTGCTATGCATCTGTACAGTTTATGGTACTGCTGAGCCAGTGTTTGACATCACGATGTCTACAGACAACCTTAACTCATGGCACACTAAAGTACTCCGAGTCACCTTAGCAACCTCTGGAAGTTTTAAAACCCTGTTTATGACAAACACTTTCCAAATCAAACTCTCTTTCTCTCTCATTCTGACAAGGCTTTCTGAATTCAAGACAAGGCCTGATTGTGACGAGTGGCAGCACTGCATACCGTCATCTCAAAGGTCTCAGTGGAAACTATATTCCATTAGAAAACAACAGGGACGGGCCCCTCAGTCCCCCAGGTCCTAAAACAGCATATGACATAGAGCCTGAGGGCAGAGGAAGTAACTCATCCTTAGATAATCCACTGGACAAGCTGCACAAGAGACAGACTCGCTTAATGCGAGTGAGATATTAACAGAATCCACTGCAGGACTGGTACATATTACATTAATAATAAAGACTTAATAACTGAGAGCAAATTCAGACTAGCGCACAGCCTGATTATTCAGTGTGTTTTTGGTTTTTTACATTAATTCACAAAATAGGAAATTTTAATCAATTTGCTATAATGATTTGTTTGTATGTAAATTGGATAAATGTTTGACTAACACCATTTTAAGAAATCTTTATAGCCCTGAAGAGCGCACTGAGTGTCCAACTAATAAAAATATAATGTACTTCTTTTTTTGTTAGTCTTTTACAACTGGCTACTTATTATGGGCAGTAATATCCATCAAGTACCACAACCAGAAACTAAATGAAGAACATATGAATAAATCGTGTTTAGGAAGTACTTACTAGGACTACAATTTGTAACAAACACAGTTTGCGCCCAGGTATCTGCACCAAGGCAAACAACAAAACTTTCACAGCATGGCTGAATTGATTCCCTGGATCCAGAAGGACATTTGAACATTTTTACTGCTTACCTGGGTTTGCTTTTGCGGGGGCAGCATCCTAAGCAGAGCAGCCCAGACCTACCTTTCCCAGCCATCCCCAACTCATCTAGAGGTACAACGATGTATTCCCAAGCCAGCTGAGAGATAGATCTTTCCCCACGGCCTCCTGTCAGAAGGAGGTTGTCAGAACCACCTTACGAAACACTCAAAACTTCCTCCTGTGGGCCTACCACAAGCAGGAGGTGACATGGGGTCATGTGCAATGGTGGTTTGATCCCCAGCTTTAAAAACTAGTCTCTAAGTACTTTAACCCTTTAAAGCCAGTCGGAGCAGGCATAACTATTTGCGTAACTATTTTTAAATCCCGGTAGCTCTGCAACCACGTAAGCTAGCACAATATTTTTTTTTTGCACATGAAACCAGAGGAGTTGTACTTACATCTTATGCCATCAGCTTGTCCTAGGTCACAGTTTCCTTCCACATATAGCTTTGCAAAAACTGCATAAAAAGCGCTTGCAGCAACAAAAACATAATATTCCAGAAACACGCTTTGCCGATCCGATCAGCTGTTTGTAACAATTCCTACTTGGAATAGACGTCAGTGTGAACCGCCATGACCTGCCTGAAACTGGAAGTGACGTCATTTGCGGAAATGTAGTTTTTTACCATCAGGGCCTTATGAGCCTATACTGGTGTTTTTAAAAGTTATGTTTGACTTTCTGACTTTCTGTGTCGTTTCTGGGATGCTTAGGACTCATATTGCACTGCTGGAAATAGTTTATTTTGATGCATATGCTGCTATTTTGCAAATTTGCATTATAATATTTATTTTCATTATTCCTGCAGTATATAAAAATTGGTGTATTTCAAAAATAAAACTATGAAGACACTCAAAATAAATTTCCTGTGGTGGGAAACTATTTTGTGCAACTTTTTTGTATTTACAGTTTTGAGGGATAAGCCTCTTAAATTTCTCTAACTAGAAATATATGTTAAAAAAACAAAAACGATTTTCAATTTTTTTGTAGTTTATTGCACTTTTTTGCAATTTATGTAATTACTATGCACTTAATGCAGACATATTATTAAAATTTGGGCTATAATGGTTGTATTGATGTATATCAGCTTGAAATGCTCCCAAAAATGGCACTACAACATGTAAAAATATAATATAAGCTCTGGCTGACTTGGTTCTATGGTAGGTCTTAAAGGGTTAAGCAATTGCACTATCATATACATGCAGTTTTAGATAATCAGGAGTGGCGAGTCTTCCTTTTAAAAGAGCTTTGGTTTGTCCAACCCCCTCCTGTGATAAAACTTTAATGCCAATGCATCTATTTTTTCCAAAAGTCAAACAAACAGAATCACTGATTTACTTCCTTGGCACTGATGACATCTTTACCCATACACCCACACAGACTCAAAAGGAGAAGACAATACAAGAAAGACTTTGTGACTAGTAAATAATGACACTAGTCGCACACTTTTAAACTAATCTTGTGTATTAAAAATAATCTTCTTTGTAATGACAGCAAATTCTTGATTTGTGTGAATAAAAAATGAAACACACTAAAGGTCAGGGAAGTGCACGCAGGAGGGGTTTGCTTGTGAAATCATCTTCTATAACTTGTGTGCATCCCTATACACGGAAGAACATGCTGAGGGGTGATGAGGTTGGTTGAGGAAGTGTATAGTGGAAGGAGGGGAGGGCGGGGGAATGGAAAGGTTGGCATACGGTCACACGAGAGGCATTATCACGAGTTAGAGAGCCAAAGCTCTGCCTTGTGTAGGATATGCATTGTGGGAACAAAGATAGACACGTGGTACACGCGGGTGGTGGATGGGTGGGGGTGGATGAGGGTGAGGGGTGGGGTTCCAGTTTGGGGGACGTATGATGATGGCCTGAATTGAAAAGAGCCACCTTTTGATTTTGGACGGGCCCCGTTCCTGGCAGGCTGGCCGGCCATAAGGCGGGGTGGGGCCTGAGGATAATGGCAGCAGAAGGGAGAGGAGGCCGACAGCTGGCGAATTCTGCCCCAATATGTTTCCATGAAAGAGGCGAGGAAATTTCAGAAGACGTGATGCCCGAACGACACGCTCGGCGGCAAAAGGGAAGATTAAAAATAAAATTAGTTAACATCTTGCCCGTTTCACCCCACGATGCACATTTCAGCAAAGGGAAAGGGAGGGAGAAGGGTGATGACTGCAGCGGCCATTCGGTTTTCAACAGCTCCCCCCAAAAAGAAAAAAAATCTTCCAGTTAATTAGAAGAAGTCATGTGTCACCTCCTGAAGCTTGTTCAGCACACACAGATGTGGCCTGGACTGTTTTAAAGCCACTTTCCATCATCTCACTTTCTCTCTCCTCACTGCATGAATATCCTGTTTTCCCTTCCTAAGCATATTGTGACTCTAAAATGCAAATGACTCCCTCTTTCCCCCCCCCCTCTCCTTTCTTTTTCGTTTTTTTCCACCTCCAATCATGGTGCCTCTAATGAGGTGTAAAATATGTGCATTAATGACAGAAAAGTTATTTAGATCTGGGGGAGAGTTAATTGGTTTTAATCACGGCCTACATCCATCTGGTTACGCGAGACAACAAACTACTTTATCCTGATGCCTCATTAGACATATTGTGGGACGCTACGACTCAAGGAGATGCTCGTCTCCTGCTTGTTTCCTTTGCACATGAGCATTGTTCAGAGGTAACGTGATCAGGAACTGAAGATTAAACAGAGCGCACATGATATTTGACCATTTGAGTTATTGTTTAAAAAGCCTGTCTCACTTTTATGAGACACACTCTACACAAATCTAAATAAAAATGTTTTTAAATCTAAATATGATGACAATAGATAATCATTCTGACTAAGGATTCTGATTTTGGTTGTATCACACAGCAGTGTTTACTAGCAGGAGGGCTAATTTGGCATTTTCCATATTCTACATGAACATGCATAATGTGTTTGTATTATGTGTCTGTTATATACTGTTATAGGGCCACTGAAAAAGAGATCTGGATCTCAATGAAGAAAACTTGATATCAATTGAAGCATATAATGTAACAATATAATAAAAATCCTCACTCTGTGTCTTTGTCCTGTCCCCTGGGTCGCCGCTCCGTGAGTGTGGTTCTGTCAGTGGTTTCTTCCTGTTAAAAGGGAGTTTTTCCTTCCCACAGTCTCCAAAGCACTTGCTCATAGGGGTCATGTGATTGTTGGGGGTTTCTATACTTTATCAGTATAATTGTAGGGTCTTTGCTTTGTTGTGATTTGGTACTACTTACTAAAATTTTAATTAAATTGATTTTTTTTTTTAAATCAACAAAGACAAAACTGATACATTGTGCTAAATGTTGCATCACTGATGAGAACTAGAATATTATTCATTTAAAGCAGAGGCAGTTTAATCCACGAAAGCACAGTAGCATTATGTGTTCTTATTTTACCAAAAAACTGTTAACCTTTGACCCCACAACAGAAAATCTTTAGACTTGACATAACATAACATGCTGCAAAACAGTTTGTCAATCAATGCTTTTAACATCATAAGGCATCATCTTCGTCGTCACATTTATGCATTTAAGTAACTTGATGAAAGTCGCATCCCCACAACATCCACGAACGGTCACACAGGTTTGAAATCTGACAGTAATTATGCCTCAGGGGAACATACATTTCATTCACTGACCTGAAGAGTTTCATGTTTCTGGGGAAGGGTCTCTTTAAGCAAAACACTCAGCTATCTGCTGTCATTCTCCATCCGCTAAGCCTAAAGATGCTCTCACCATCTGTTGGCAGTGTGACCATGTCCAAAGGACCATGTTTCTGAGGATCCTAACAGGCCAAGAACTAAAATGTGTGAACTGCAGGCCTGCTAATCTGAAGTGTTGGTAAGAGGCTTGAAAACACACTATGTGTGACTTACACCATAAAAACTAGGAACTCTTTGGGGATTCAGCCAAGATGAAGAGACTCAATATGCACCTCAAGGTTCTTTAAATAAATAAATAAATATTACAGCACCCCAAAGCTGTCTTCCTTTTATGAGTCTCAAAACGCCTCTATAGTTGTCAGCCATGGATTGCTGGTTTAAAGATCTACAATCCAGATTTTTTTTAAACTTTTCAAACTTTAAGAGAACATTTTATTGCAGATGGCAACTGCACGTGGGAGAAGAAGCAATGTGCAGCTAGGTTTACCCACGTGCCTCATTAATCATTAGCATTCGGCTGAGAGGCTGCTTTATATGCCCCCATGATTCACGTTGTCACTTACAGTAGTCCATCTTCATTTTATACAGTGGGCCTCTAATGGGTTCTTTTGAGATGTGTCAACTGAACTGGGTGTGTGCGGGTGCAGCCTCACCTACAGTCGCATTTTTTCTCTCCACACCTCAGAGTTGCAGAGTTTTCTTATTTGCTTCATTTAAAGTTACCCTGCCATGCAGAGCAGAACTGCATGAATGAACAGCTTTCACAGACGGGTGACTAATTAAAAGAAAACCCAGGATAAACAACAATGCAGATGCTTCCACACAGGAGCACTGCATGGTGCGATGATGCAGTTTTATCATGTTGTGTGACATGTATTTAGAAAAAGGCAAGAAGACGAGATTATTTTGAATTAAGATGGTGACAGGAAATGATCTAAGTGATACTGAAAGAGAACTCATTGTTGTGGCACAGATGGACGAAGTCCACCTGGCTTCTGTTTCGTCTTGATAACAGACTAATGTGACATATGGAACATTTTTAAGAAAACTAACGAGCAACGTGTAATCCATTACATTTTCTTAAAAGCCTTAGCTAACAACCAGTGTTGGGAAGGTTACTTTTAAAATGTATTCCATTACAGATTACAGAATACATGCCCCAAAATGTATTCTGTAACGTATTCCGTTACGTTACTCAATGAGAGTAACGTATTCTGAATACTTTGGATTACTTAATATATTATCATGCTGTTTACAACTACATGAATGTACTATTGCTGTGATTTATTACTGTTACTGAAGGTCCGCGGCTCCGAACCGTAGTAAAGGGACCTCTGACTAATACGGTGGGTTCTGTGTCAGGCTCGTAGCCGAAAACTAGCTTTACTTTGTTGTCTGGGTCAACTTTGCTAGCGAGAGACAGAGAGAGGCATTGAAAGGCTCCTCCAACAGAACTTATTGTTTTTGGAGGAAAACACGAACACGGTGTAAAGTCAAGTCTTAATAGCTTACTTACAACTGGCACACTTCTTGGCTGCAGTGGTTATTATTATATTTACATGCTTCCAGCTCCCGTTTCTGCTCGATGACAGCTCGTACTTTTCCTTTTTCTCCCTCCCTCGCTCACAGACACATAACGTGTATGGCAGTCCATTCTCCCTGCAGCACGGACTACACTGCCTATGATGCTACATTCTTTAGAGCTATACCTGTAGCATTCTGCCTATTAGCTTAGCACAACAACAACAAAAAGGCCTCTCTCACCCAGGAAACACGCAGAGAGAGAGCGTCACCCTGTAACCATGGCAACCGTAACGCTGCCGCCTGGAACAACAGAACGTAGCTGTCAAACAAAACCCAAACAGTCCTGCCCCGCCACAATATGAAACAGGGAAGTACCGCCGTGTAATCCATTTATTTCAACAAAGTAACTGTATTCTAAATACCACCTTTTTAAACGGTAACTGTAACGGAATACAGTTACTCATATTTTGTATTTTAGATACGTAACGGCGGTACATGTATTCCGTTACTCCCCAACACTGCTAACAACTTAGCATGAAACCCTCTCTAAATAAGGTAACTTCTGTCTCAACATGCTAGCATAGCAGTAGCAAAAATTCTAATGTTGTCCAAAACCATTTGAAAGTGGTGGCCCAACATGCTATAAACAAAAACACTCTGTGTTTAACTTATCACTCATGTCCTGTAAATATGTAATCTGCTAAACGCAAAGAAAAACATAGGGAGATATGACCGTTTATGCTTTACTGCCTTGTGTTTTTCTCAGTATCTAGCGCAGCATCAGACAGAATAAACTCCTAAGAATACAAAGTATATCTAATAGAATAGTTTTTTCCATTTTTAGGCTTTGAGTAGCTCTCTCACACCGTACATGTTTGCATCCATCTAATTCAATCTATCCAAAACCATTAAAGAAGTCACATATTCACATGATGGATACCGAGGCAGATGGGATATGTAGAAAAAGACTTTCTATATTTTTACTTAGGCAGCTACAAGGGCTTCTGGTTGTTGTCCAAGAATTTCTGTCAGATTAGAAAAAAATATGTTAATTATAGACATCAACATAGTTGCAGGCTTGTTTGGAAAAAGAAAAGTTTGCAATTTAGTGATTTGCAAGATGCTGCAGTTAAACTAGCAGCAGCCGTGATGGAAATTGCTGTGGTTATAATTAAGAAGACCTTAGCATATTTAGCTAAATTAAGCAGTGGGATAGACTCCATATTTACGGCGTCATTTCCTGACTAATTTGCCTTGCGCCCTTATGTGAGGTGTCAAAAAATACTCCCTGTGTTTACATTTGGTTCCCGCTTCCCTGCTAGTTCAATGTGATTGACATTTCTAAATATGTTAGGCCCGAGTGTGCCGATTCCCAACTAAGCACAAATTGTACAGGCAGGTAATGATGTGTGGTGACAGTCATTATCTGCTACTGAACTTTGACACCTAATCATGAGAACAGTATGCAAGTGGTGCAGATAATTATCTTTGGGATTGTCAGTGTGTGTATGTTTCTCTGCATGTGTGTGGACATTGAAGGCTGCAGGCTTTTTAAAAATGATCACATCTAGATATGCGGTAGGGTTGTGCTGGTAGATGGTGACTGAGGGTGATTCCAATCAAGGTGACATTTAGGTTATTTTCCCATGTATTAGAATTACAGTTAGCTTTCAGTTAATATCACACTATAGTTTTTACTTTTGCTTTCCCCCAAACCTGCAGAATTCACACAAAAACAAGAAAACAATGAAATGAACTTGTGTAGGAGTGGCGGATCAGTCACAAAAGACGAGAGCATAGACCCTGGGTATGTTTGCATGGTGGATTGATGGTAAATTAGGCTACGTTTACACTGCAGGCGAAAGCGCATCAAATCCGATTTTTTTGACCCTATGCGACCCATATCCGATCATGGTGTGACAGTGTGAACAGCACAAATCCGATATTTTCAAATCTGATCTGGGTCACTTTCGTATGTGGTACTGAATCCGATACATATCCGATGTTTTAGAAAGCGACTGCTGTTTGAACGGTCAAGTCGCATTAAATCCGTCTTTTACGTCACTGACACAAGACAGACACCGATTATCAGCGCTGGAGAAGTGCCCGATAAGACATCGTGAACGCTTCCTGGCCATCCGGTGAAACTGCTGGGAAGACAACGTTGGAGAAACGTGAACATTTTATTTGTACTGCATAATCTGCAGACTTTGACAGAAATCTGAAACTATCCTTTGAAGCACCGCTCCTCTAAAACAGCAATAAGGATCATTATTAGGTTATTTACATTATTATGTAAATAACAAAATAACTTAAAGCAAAAATTGGGAAACGTAAAGTCCGAAGTCTTTATATTAAGGGCCATCAGTCAAACAATACTGTTTGCTCTGGGTCTAAACAGAGCGCGTTGTGTGTGACGTCTTCTTTTGCGCATGCGGGCCGCTTTGAGCGTTCACACTACAGCGCGTTTGCTGTCGCATTTTATTTGTAGTGTGAACGAGCAGACAAAAAAATCGGATTTGATCAAAAAATCAGAATTGAGCATCAAGACCTGCAGTGTGAACGTAGCCTTAGTGCTTAATATCCAGATGGGTGGGAAATTTAAAGAAAAAGCACCTTGATAATTCGTCCACCCCCCCACCACACACACACAAAACAATTCCCCCATTTAGTGTTTCAGTAATGATGGTAGAGAGTGCTGTCTAGCATGTCGGTCCACTGCTTTTGGACTGAAGGCCGCAGCAAAGTGATTCCCAAAACTATGCAAGAAATATGACCCCGCGAAACTGCTGGATCACCATATTGCACCCAAGGCTTGTGGTTTTATCTTCAATTTGACAATGTGTGTAAATGCAGTTCCTCTCCACTTCTCTGCTCTCTGTCTCACCATCCATCCCATGAGTCATTTTTATTCACTTACAAGCAAATGAATATGAATTACATTTGCGTTCAGTTTATGAATACCCTCATATTCATTGCACAACAAACAATGTATCCAAATGACTATGTGAAGACAAAGAGAAAAATACATACAAAAGTAACAGAAATGTTTAGAAACCTGTAAAAGTACGAGTCTCGAAAAATACCCTTGCTCAAATGAGAATCTGTAAAACAACAAAAACACTTTAAATGTGTGTTGTTTGCTCTGTCTCTCTGGATCACGCTGAAGGCCTCCACTCAAACAGCATAAATGTTCCCTTGTAACACTGTTGCATCATGGGATAGGATGTGTTCAAAGAGGTTGAAGCTGAGGATCCAGGCAAACAGACACAGAGCACCGAGGCTGTAAAACCACAGTGGATTTTTACATCTGTCTGGCCTCATTGCTATGCACGGAGCCCCCAGCCACATTTGTCTGCTTCCACCTAGGGGTAGAGCACACTGGCTATGATACCGCCCTGACAGATTACCGCCTTAAACAGTGAGAAAGAGGCCTGCCAGCAACAGCTGTCCTTTAGCATTGGAAATGCTAAGTTCCCCTTTGACAAAGACTGAACAGGAATGAGTGTCAACAATGCTTCGCCCTGGAGTGGTTGCTAACATCTTGTAACTTCCTGTGCTGCAAACCATTTCTGTTGGATACTTTTGGATCAACAGAGCAGCCGAGTTGTAATATGTATGGTAATTTTTCATTTCTGGCCCTTCTGATGCCTGCTGTAGAGAAAGAGGAAAAAAACGAAAACACTATGTCAACAGTGCTCTTGAACTCGAGCGGTACGTTAGTCGGCTGCTATGCAAATGAGACCGGGGGAGAGGAAAGCAAACAAATCTGTTAATTGATACATCCTGTCAGTGAAGGGCCTCTGGGATTACCAGGAAGAGCTAGAGTGTCATTGTTGGATGGCTGGGACACACTGCAGGAGTTTAAAGTGCATCTAATGGGGATGTTAGCGGTCATCCTCTACAGGCTAATGGCAACCATTTTGTTGGCACTGGAGAGGTGCCCAAGCTGTCGAGGACCAGGTATTCGGAGTGACCTAGGTGACCTACGCCGACCTGGGCTTACAAGTGTGCGGATAAGTTCAACAGCCTCTCCAGAAAAAAGCCATCCGTGGCAAGACGACACTAATTAAGGTAGCGCACGCAGCTAAGTCCCACAAGTGTAGCACACAGTTGGAGTGTATACTGAACCTTGTCATGTAGGTCACTTTGGCGCTTTTAGCAAAGCTATGCATATTAATGGACCTGTGATACACAGTTGCTGCCTCAGTGCTCATGGGGGGGTTTGTATACTGAATGTGAGGCTCTTTTTGAAACATATGCATTGCAAATTGAGATTACGGGTGGTTACAGTTAGCACAGTCCCTGTGGCATTATTTAGCCATGAGAAAAATAAGAGTACACGATGAATCACGAGTTAACCATGGATGAAATGATAACAATAGGAGAGGTGTAGAGAAATGACTTTGTACTCTGTAGCATGAAAAAACATCTGTCAATAAACTCAGGCATGTTTAGGTTCTAACATACTGTCCGTGTGTTACACAGGGCAACAGGATGTATGTGAGACAATCAGAGGGAACGTAAAAGGGAAAGAAAACACCTACAACTGCTTTTAATGCAGTAAGTGTAGCTGATGTATAGATGTGCCACTAAGATCAGTTTTTGCTTTGCTTTAATTTGAGATTTTCAGCTTTTCATGATGACAGAGAGAGGGGATTGTTGCCTTTTGCCTTTGTTTGCCTTTTGGTCCATTTTTTGGCCATTTCGGATTAGGCCAGTTTAATTCTTAATTCTTCCACATACAATAATATTTTAGATAATGATGTGCCTCCTCTACTATACGAGTGCAAAAGTATAAATTGAGACAGCAGTGCACAAAGCTCTGATCCTACACACAGATTTTATTTAGGTAGTCAATATAAATATGTATGACTGCTAGTTTTGATCTCTTCAGTGTCACAATTAATATACTGGTGGGAAACCTCCTTGCTTTCATTCCAAAAGTTACCTCGTTGCTAACCAGCTAGCCCGGGGCTTTGATGTCTTTCATCTGTGGAGGCTGACTCATTGGCCAGCCTTCAGTTCTCAATATTGCTTAGCAGGAAGGACTTCTTCCTGCAGGTGCACACTTCAATATCAGCATCTCTCCTTTACAAAGAGTGAGGAGCCCGAGGAGGCGCTCAGTGTACAGCTACATCAAAAGGAGCCAGATGAGATGTTTTGGGGATCTGACCAGGATGTCTCCTGGATCCTTCCCAGGTAAGGTGCTTTGGGCCTGTCCTACTGGGAGAACAAGCCTTGGCAGACATGCTGGAAAGATTCAAGCTCTCAGCTGGCTTGTGAATGCCCCTACTTCTCCATGGCAGAGCTGGAGGAGACGGCCGAGGAGGTCTGAGCATCTCTGCTTAGAATACTGTGACCTACGCCCGGATAAATGGTAGAAGATGGATGGATGCATGAATGGAAGGGCTATCATATAAAGGGAGGAGGTTGAGTTTACACACATGAGCTGATGGACAATTAATGGTTTAGTGAGGAACATACTGAGCCTTAAGCTGATGATATTACCCAGTTATTCAATTTTGCAAAAAACTTCAAATGAAATATTTGGAGGGGAGAAACTTTATAAACAGACATCTTTAAAATCTCACAAATTATATTACCTAATATTGCTGAAGTTTGTTTTTCTTTTGGCTAAATTCACACAGTCGGGGTTTAAAGGAAAGCCTAAAACTTCAGGATGGAACATGGTTTTAAGCTAACATGACTAAGATTTGACCACAAAGGCTTTGTGTATCTATCCATCATTCTTTAACTCATCGTCCATTTAACAATGTCATCTTTTCACATTAATCTCCCATTAAATTTGTGTATTGTTATGTAATTTTCTGTTTGCATAAATTGTAAATGTATGAATCAGAGTTTTTCTATCATTGTGATGTATTTTAAAAAAACAGACAAAAGTGTGTCATAAAGCTGCACACAAAGGTGCCAAAGCAGTGCCAATTTGGTCCGTGTTGTCTTGCTGTGTGCCTGCCTTTCCTCTGATCTCCTTCAGTTCAGTGGCATGCATGTGGCACAGTTCTTCAGCTGAGCCTCACAAATCGTCTGCCGCCACGTCAGTCAAGCCTTGTTTACAGATATCCAACATCCTTTCCTTCTCGCCTGGCTGACTCGCCGCAAAGTCGGTCGGGGATGTGTGATGTACATCATCGGTAATCAGATAAGTTGGGTACCATCCTCCTGCTTTCTCTCCAAAACAACATGTCCACTGAACTGAAAGCCAGAGTGCAACTGTCACATTAGCAGCCAGAGAGTACTCACTCCACTGCATGCCTGGTAAACAAACCCCGAAAGATGTTTTGCATGACAGACAGACTGACGGCTCTTTCAGGCGAGTCCAGAGTGTCGCCGAAAAGACCCGCCACACTCTCCTCTCTGTTGTCAGTTGAAACTCTTTAACCAATTAAAATGGCAGCGCAGGGCGCATATTTGAATATGCATGAACAGAATGTTGCATTTATGAAAAAAAAAGGGGCTGAATCTGCTAATTATGTGTTTAACAGTCTATCGCCGAGCTGTTTCACCTTATATTTAATTTGCACATGAAATGTCCCCTCTCATGACGGCAACCTGCATTTTGATCTCACATCGATTTGTGCAAGCTTTCAAGTGTGCTGCTTTAATGAGGCATTTCATACTCACTGAAAGGGACTGACTAAAAGAATTGCGATAAAACCTCCGTGATCCCAACTAACTGTTGTTTGTCACTTTTTATAATGAGCCACAGCCTCGTTAGATTTCCTTTTCCTGTAGATCATAATGGAGTCGTCACAGTTTTTCACCTCCCCACAGCTATGTTCTCCTGTGGAGGCGATGCTAGGCGGTTAGAATTTACCACTTGATGAGTTTTGCTCTGAGCACTCTGGCAAAGTTGGACAATTATTTTTGAATCCCTGGGCTCTCTGTGTAGCAAATGTGATGGAAAAGGCCAATTATGGAACTCGATTTATTAAAATGTTACAAAGCGGTGTTTGCGATGTTGCTGGAAACGTCATTAGGAAACATAGGAAATGGTTATAAATGACTGACACGTGTGGCTAAGGTCAAGAAAGTAGTTTGTAACCAATTAATACTTTCATTTATTGCATCAAATTGCCGTTAACCAAAATGTTACTAAATGTTTACAGTGTCAGCGCTTCTACTGCCGGCCTCTCCGTATCCCAGCTGGAATTCCAGTAGCCTTCTCTTCTGTTTCTGAGGTACGCAGAAAAAATTCCAGTCAGATCCTGTGCCGCTTGCCAAAAACACTGCTCATCCAAAGTCATTTGCAGCAAAGTCCATTATCATCATCACTTGTGGTGATGAATTCCCTATGATGGTGGCAGGCCCGCAGCAGCCTCCACTCATAATGACATTCTGCTCTTGTTGGCAGTCACTCCCCGTCAGATGGCTCATTCCCAACAGCCAGCATGTCAGACAGTGCACACACACAATACTGGGTTGGGCCTTTACACCGTAAATGAGGGACAACAGGACTGTTGCTTGAAAGGCAGACTTCATTTCTGGTAAAGAGAGCGTGTTCTATTCTAGTCAGCATGTTGTTTTTAATGTAAACATCTGTGACATCCTGCTATAAATATGTTTAGCTCTTTTAGATTTGGGGGGCTTTTACACTTATTTATGTAAAAATACAGCAATGGGCAAGTATTAAAGGAGCTACCTATACATAGGGCGAGAGACGGGGTACACCCTCGCAAGTCGGCAATCCATCACGAGACCAAAGGTATATCAGGACGCTGCCACTGCTTTCAGTGCTGTTGTTCCATTTTCTTTCCATTCTGAAAGGAAACCCAAATATAAAAACTCTAAACTCACAGGTGGATGCTTCATAGAAAGCTACTTGACAGTCTGAAGCATAAAGAGAGGCAGCGTGGAGGTAAAAGGGAGAGACGGCGATGAGCTTCCCTGATTTCACTGATAGGCTAAATTAAGGTCGATGTCCCATGAAGAGAAATGGTAGAGGTTCTGCAAAGCCAATAATATTTAAAGCACCATGCGACTAAGTCATCACTTTAGAAATAAAACAGCTCCGTGGTCACAGTGAATCTGCTCACTCTGGCAGCACAACAACTCAGGCAAAGATGTGGAAGCAGCTGCTGACTGGCTCCCTCCAAAGAGAAATACTCAGAAAGCACATCTTTAAGGTGAGGCCTTGTGCAATCACATTTCTAAGTATCTACAAAACTGGGTCCTCAAAGGTGTGTCAGCACACGATGGTTATTCCTGAATATATATTGTGGATTGTAGGGATGCAACGATACCAATTTTTTCAAAACGATACGATACCGATACTTGGATCTGAGTACTTGCCGATACAGAGTACAAAAACCGATACTTCTACCACACACACACACACACACACACACACACACGCAATGAATTGGAAGACAGGTTTTATTTCATTATCTGCCAATAAAAAATAATATCTTAATAAAAATGACCACAAAAAAATTTCAAGTGAAAAATAAGCACTTCTGTTAAATTATTGCAGAGTCTCCATATTGTAATTTAACAAAATATCACTGAACTATTGGCACTGTCTCGAGCTTTCAGAATAATAAATAAACACTTCTGTTTGGAATAAAATAAATACAAATTAGGTTTGAGAATAAAATAAACTTTTAAATTATTGCAGAGTGTCCATATTGTAAACAAACAAACAAAATAACGAAAGTATTTGGCATTGACGAACTCCTCATCTGCCCGTGGATCATCAGTCCACTGTGCCGTTAAACCGAGGACTGACATCGCACACACACTGCTTGTCTTTACCTCTTCAGAAATTTTGGCACCATTATCTCCCTGACGTATGGGCGGTTGGGAATTTCATATCGCGGCTCGAGTATACTGAGAAGACGGCACAATCCTATGTTTTCCACGACCGGCATTGGCTGGTCATCCAGAGCGATAAAATGAGTCAGAGCCTCTGTTATTTTAACTGCCCGTGGATTTTCTCTTGACATTTTTCATCGCTTTTCCAAAACCTGAGTTAAAGTTGGCTGTTCCGGTCCACATTGCTGACATTTTGTTTAGCCTAGCTACAGCAGCCTCCAGTTTCTCTTTTTTATCTGGAGCTGCCAGTCTCACTCGTCTAACCCTGTGCCCATTTAGCGTGAGGTGTCCCCCTAGTGGCCAATCTAAAAAACTACAACAGAAATGACAAGCCACCCTCTGATTAATGAAATAAGTTAGTATCGGTTCATGGTATCGGTTAACTTTTACGAGTATGAGTACACACACATTTTACAGTATCGGCCCGATACCCGATACCAGTATGGGTATTGGTGCATCCCTAGTGGATTGTTATTAAAAAGTGAACACAGTCTGCTAATTATTGCTAAGAAAAAAAACAAGAATCTGAATCACCCCAAATTAATCACAAAATCTTGCATGGGCTGTACCACACACACACCAAAGCATAATATCTGTGAGGTATACCTGTATCATTACACCTACATATAAAATCACCTGCTCTCCAGCTGTTATGAAGATGGGAACATGTTGGGTTGTAACAACTGTGAATGTGGACATTTTAACATGAAAAAAATATTAGTGGGAGTTACTCGCTTTTTGAGTCAGCCTCGTGTGTTCATTGGAGGAACTGCAGTTTTTGGGACTTGCACAGTGGCTTCATTTTTCAGCCCTGAACTTTGCCACTTGCCTGTAACATACAGTTAATGTGTAATGCCCGCGACCTCAAATTAACTGAGCGTGATTAAAGGGTGCAATATGATGAGAAGAAATTATAGTCCCCTTCCCTCTTTGGAGTGATAATAACTGAGATCGAATCATAAAGGTCACAAGCACAATGAGTTCTGGGACCACCCCAGATATAAAAAATGTGCAACAGCATATTTGCGCATCAAATGCCAAGAACATATAAGTCAAAATAAAAATAATAGAAAAGAATCATTTGTTTCATGGATTTTAAGAGGTCTGTGGTAGTGAGTGCTCTGTTTATACTTTAACTTACTAAATTGATGTGTTATTATCAAGAATTTGCTTTGAATTTCTCAATTCAAACAATTAACCGTGTGTTAAGTGTTTGAATTATAGTTGTTACATTTACATTTGTTTATGTATTTAACATTTCTGATGTCATCAAAACTGTAACATTGATACAAACACCAAAATAGAATCTTAAAAAGATACTTTGTTAGGTCAATTAAAAAAAATTATCAAAATGAACTAAATACTGTCTACAAGAAATGACAATGTTGTCTTTGATTCTATTGTTGCAGCAGGGGTCAACCCCCCCCTAGGTAGTCCGGGGACCGCGCTAGTATTACAGTAGAGGCAGCTTTTGGGCTATTGGCCCTCCTTCTGGAGAACTTTAATCGGTGCTCTTAGAATGATGCTTGACCTTCATTTATATGTCAGAAATATGCATATCATTGTGCTTAAGTTCTTTAAACTGGCTTTGTGGTAGTTGCTGCTAGAGTACATGTCACCAGGACCACACACATAAACACATACAGACAGAGTTACAAGGTGAGAACAATACCAGCTGCGCTGTCATGAACGGTAAAGATTGAATTGTAAGATACAATAGGAAACCCTGAGAGGTGCAAAGCAAGATGGCTGAAGGTGACTCTAAGCCTGAGCTTATCGGGGGATTCAGTAAACAAGAGGCCTGGCAAGCATTGCACTCGGCTGTTGACAACCGGTGATGATGACCAGGTGGGATATGTTATCCTAACAGTCTGGAACTCTTGTGAATTATTTGCTGATAGATATAAACAGCTGTTATTCTTGGTAATGGAAAGCAATTAGAAACATCTGCATACTTGGCTGTGAGCGATGCCTCCGAATGGCGGCCGCTGCTCCCAGGTGCCGCTGGGAAATAATTACATCATCGGGACGGGGGCCGGGGCTGCTGAGGACTGCTAGTGATCTGTGAAGAGCGAGGAAGAGAGCCCAAAGAGGGACACACACAAAAAATTATATTAGTCAAACTTTTAAAGACGTGCGAGTTTGATCATTCTTTACGCTTAAAGTCACAGACCAGTCAGCAGTTAACCTTCTTTATTTCATTCATTTAATTTGGGGATGACTGATGCTAGTAGTGAGAACAAAAAGTGTTAGCCACATCACCTGTTCTGCTTTTGTATTGTGTAGGGAAGTATTGAAACTAGGGATGCAACGATACCAATTTTTTCAAACCGATACCAATACTTGGATCTGAGTACTTGCCGATACCGAGTACAAAAAACAATACTTCTACCACACACACACACACACACACACAAATACAATTAATTGGAAGACAGGTTTTATTTTATTCTCTGCCGATAAAAAATAAAATCTTAATAAAAATGACCACAAAAAAATTTCAAGTGAAAAATAAGCACTTCTGTTAAATTATTGCAGAGTCTCCACATTGTAATTTTACAAAATATCACTGAACTATTGGCACTGTCTCGAGCTTTCAGAATAATAAATAAACACTTCTGTTTGGAATAAAATAAATACAAATTAGGTTTGCGAATAAAATAAACTTTTAAATTATTGCAGTGTCCATATTGTAAACAAACAAAAATAATTATTATTATATAAATAATAAAATATAAAAAATTATAAAATAAATAATAAAGAAAATAATAATTGGCCCCCTAGTGGCCAATCTAAAAAACTACAACAGAAATGACAAGCCACCCTCTGATTAATGAAATAAGTTGGTATCGGTTAACTTTTACGAGTATGAGTACACACACATTTTACAGTATCGGCCCCGATACCCGATACCAGTATCGGTATCGGTGCATCCCTAGTTGAAACACCCCAAAAATAACCTCTGCAACAATATATGACACATATTCTTACTTATCCTCATAAGGCTAGCAGAGGTTACTGTGTGAAAGTGGCAGGAAGGATGAAGTCACTCCCCAAGACATTTTGAACAGTCCACTGCTCAACCGGCCAAAAGGATTTTAGGTGATTCTTTCCATGTACTGAGTATCTGGTAATGAACTCCTGGAGATATAGGCTCCCTTTGTGTAAGCTTAAGCATTTAAACATTCATTTTTCAGTAAAAATGGCTCAAAAATGCTTAAGGAATAAAAATATCTCCACATGATCTTCATATCCTACATGTTATTTAGTGACGAAATGAATTGAGACAGCACTGGCAGCGTCAGCACGACAGGTGCAACCTGACAAACCTGATCAACATTTCTCAGAGAGCATCTGCAGCCACATTAAATACACACCGTTTAGTCGTTTCAGTATAACCAACCTTAAAGATAGGCGCGAATGAAAAAGTTATACATTTTGGACTCACAAAGACTTGGGGATGATCCAAAATATTCTCACTTTGTAAAGCTGTCCTCTCACCAAATGTCTGAAATTCGGTCTTCGTTGGACAGAAGCACAAGTACACGAGCACACTTATAAACACATACACCCACAGATGAAGACAGCAGACATTTGTTATGGTGATAATTAATTCTGCTTTCCCAGCGACATAAAAGATCTCTATCTTTCTGATATTTTCTTTAGTTTGAAGTTGAGCTGAATGTTGCCAAGTGAAACTCTTCGACACTCTGGAACTCCAGAGGCGTTGGCCGACACCATGACACATGGAGTATGAAACATATGTGAGAATACACAAACAAACAAATCAGCCTAAAATAATGACTTTAACTTGTTTAATTACATGTAAATGTTTCATGTCGTTTTGTTACATAAATACATTTAAGGGAATCTGGTCAAATGAAATTTGATTGCCATACATTCACAGTTCACAAGTACATTCTCCTAAATGACTAATTATCTGAATAAATAAACCTTTCATTACTTTATACTTCAGTTACATTTTATTCAAAATTACTGCTTTATGTTTATTGAGGGTGAAATCATCGTTTTTGAGTGTGCCCAGCGTGCAACATCCTGAAAATGTCAAATAGTTTAAAACTAGATCATCTTTATTGTCCTCAATGTATTAAGAGCAAGCCAATCAAATCTGGAGACTGGTTTTACCTTTTTACTGATGATTTTTAATCCATTTAGGAGAAACATTACATATCTGTTTTTGATCAACATCTGAGCTAGATTCCCTCTCTCTTATTTTGAAAGTTCAGTTGCTACCAAGCAGCTAGCATCAGTGCTTCCTATCTCAGGTCTCTGGCTTGCAAGCTAGGTTTATATTGTGATGGTTTTCAAATTCATTCACCTGCGTTCAGTTGTCCGGCTGGACTTCCACTCCACTGCCTTGGACTGTGCCTCACAACGGCCTTGCTGCTCTGCAGACCTGGGATTTTTAGGCGTCCTCTAAGTCTACAGCAGCAGAAGAACTGGTTCAGGTGTCACTGCTTTGTAAGTCTTATTTGCAAAACTATGAGAGAACGAGGTCCATAGCAAACACCTCTAGCTAGCCTCACAAGTCTGCCACAACTATGCAAATTTATTTGAGGTGCATTTATTTGAGGTGAGGGATAATAGTCAAACAGTCCAACAACAAATAGTATTTGTGATTGATGCACCTGAAATTAGTTCCTTACCCTGTTTTGCAGAGTATATGCATGTGCACATATCTCCACCACAAACAATCTAAATCTGTGAGAAAAACTGATTTTGTTTTTGATGACCCTCACAAACCAGTCCAAACTGGGTTTCCTTGTTCTACCCTTTTCTTTGACATGCAACTAAGGTCTTTATATCAGATGATATGTGAGGTCACTGATATTGGCAGTATGCTCTTGACTGTAATTATGCAGAAATATTTTCTTCAGGCTTGGAGACTGAGTGTCTTGTCAGCTTTGGTATCCACAGGCAATTATGGTCCCATCTATAAAAATACCATCTCCCCAACACCTTCAGCACTCAAGCAGCCCCATATCCTCACACTCCTACCTCCAGGACTATGCCTTCTCTGTGGTAGTCCTGGCCAGGTTCACGGCAAACATGCTGGACTCCATCTGAGGCAAACGAATTTATCTCTGTCTCATCTGACTGGAAATGTGCTAGCAATGTGCTTCTTGCTATTCTTCTGCAAAGTTTAATTTAATTTTACACCAAGAAGTGCACACCTTAGTATCCTTTGGAGTCTTTGTGAAGTTGATTTTTTACAAAAACACTTGTTTTTGTAAACTGTTTTTAAAAAATCTATATTTTTAGCATTTCTGCTACCTCTTCAGATGGTTGAGGCACCAAAACATCTTGATTGGGTTTAGCCTATGTTTATCTTATATAAGAAGTCTATTGTTCCAGAAACTGTGCATCTGTCACAGGACAGAACCAGAGAATAATTGTTCCTCTCTGGTACTTCAGTAAATCTAGTTAACATTTTCTGCTACTACATGACATGTACCTCTTTCACCCATAATCACGAGGCCCTTTACTGAAAATCTCTTACAGATATGCAGTCAGTCACGCCACAGTGTCTTCCTCTAATTGTGTTGTGTATGGAGTCGCTGACCTTCTGCACCAACGTCCCCTTTTCTCTAAACAATACTGAAGCTGTGAGAACCCCGACTGTGCGATGCCTCTGAATTTACCCCTGCTAAAGCATGACTGTGACTCTCCACATAGATCAACGTACAGGCCCCCGCTGAGCGTGCTCATCAGCTGTAAATACCAGCAGTCTGTGCTGCCGTGGTGAAATGAGCAGTCTGGGGGATCTGACCATGTTGTGAGGTGGCAGGTTGGGCCCGACTGTTAAAGAGTGTGTCCTGTAAGCAGAAGGTCACAGGCCTGATTGGCTCTGCAGGCAATGAGTCCTGACTGGATGTCCTTGAGCAGCATAATGACCCCTGAGGTGGCCCTAACGAGACTTTGTTCCCAATAGCAAATTTTCTGCAACACTGCAATTACACTTTTTTTCCCCAAATGTATTTATATGTCTAGGTATATATGCATGCATTATTCTGTTTAGCAAAAGAAAATAAAAAGATTAGCAAAAAGATTCCAAAAAAACCCCACAAAACTCAAAAAATCTTGCTCATTTCATCTCGCGGGAGACTGATGAAAAACTGCTAAAATAAAGCAGATGGATGAGCAGGAGTCACCCACAAGCTTAAAAATGTTTTCCAAATTCAGCTTATCCACAAACCTGTGAGCAGATAATGTCCAGTCTGGTGGTGAAATATCACTTTGAACAAGATCTACACGAAAACAACACAGCAAAAAACAGACGGGGAAAAAAATACTTTCAACTGCATTGTCTGTGAAGCAGACACGAGATAGAAGCAGCTCCAACACAAAACATTATGTTTGTGCCTTTGTTTCATTGGGCCTGTAATCCCTCGGGCAACAAACAGAAAATATCCGTCAGAACGGATGAACCTGCGGGCCGTGAGTCGCGGCTGTTGTGGTTGGATACGGTGATGCTGGCTGGCGTACCTGTCACAGAAAGCTGCAAGCGTGGTTCAAAAACGAGGTGGCTGGTGTCACACGAGTCTGCTGAGGGAGTCTGACGAATATGAGCACAGCAGCGCACACACAGCGAGTCTGTCAGCACTTTCTCCTCCTCACTTTTGTTTTCCCTGCTTTGTGCTGTGTTTTGGGTTACATGTGCCCTACTCCGTTTAACTGCGAATTATACTGTTAGATTCTTTTATTTGCTCTTTATTTTGTCAGCGTCTTTTTTGTTCTTACTGTTGAGACAATGACTGGTCCTAAATGGCTGTTTACTTGAACGTCATGTTGAAATTGTATTAATTTTACTCAGTCCTTAAGGACCCCAAAGCGCTTTACATTACATTCAGTCATCCACCCATTTACACACTGGTGACGGCAAGCTACATTGTAGCCACAGCTGCCCTGGGGCGCACCAACAGAGGCGAGGCTGCCGGACACTGGCGCCACCGGGCCCTCTGACCACCACCAGTAGGCAAACACGGGGTTAGTATCTTGCCCAAGGATATTTGGCATGCAGGAATCGAACCACCGACCTTCTGGTCAGTGGCTGACCTGCTCTGCTACGCAATAGCATCTATGGCATTCAGACAAATGCTCTACATGCTTCAAATGCAAGCTAGTTTCACTAATCATCATTTCTTAGTGTTCTTTGTTTCTTTTTTATTTTAGGAAAGTGTGTATGTGCCTCTTTAAACATATGCATGCATGCATGCATATCCACAAGCACCACAAATTCCAAATTAAATCTGCAGCAAAAACTAGATTTGGGTTTTTAATGCATGTCATTGTGGCGGGGCGTGGCCTCCCCATCCACAAGCCATGCCCCGCCACAGTCATCTTCATCCAAATTAAGATTAAGAAATTAAGAATATATTTTCTAAGAGGGGCCAGATAGGCAGGATGTGGACTCCAGGTCCAAACCGAGGGCATTCTTGGGTCAACTGAGGCAACAGTAGCCACTGCTCAGCACTCATTGAAAAATGTTATTACAATGCAGGTGAAGAAGCCAAAAAATCATGAATATCATTGATACTGGACAATCCTGAGACCAAACAATTTACATCCATTGAGTCTTATTAATTTTTGTGTAACATAAACTTCAATCTTTTCCCAGTAAGGTGACCACTGGCACTGACAACACGTACATGTTTCTGGGTGGAGCTGTCCGATATCGTCATCTTGTTTAAATATAAGTAGAAAGGCTCCACTTGTTCATTTTTATTACTTATCAGTAGCATTTAAGGTCAACAGATGGTTGATGGTTGGTGCTTGTATCAGACCGGTGTACCCTTTGTACAGGTTAAGCCGCCCAGTACTACAGCAAAAACCACTGTACATGGTGAATAATGTGATTCTGATATAACACAGTCTGTTAATCTATTCATAGAGACTGTGGTGTCCTCATACTACAAATCAGGTACATGGTCAGATATACTTTTGTAAATGCTTTTCATTTAAACTGAGCCTGTGGTCGGGGCTGATGAAAAACAATAATAATAATTGGTGCATGGAGGTATGGTACAGGACATCGCAGTGGATGAAACTAAAGTACTTTCCTCCTCCCAGATGGTCCGTTCAGCCTTTTAATAATGAAATCTGCTTTTGTGTTATTTAAAAAATTACAATAACCTTTCTACTAATCCTCTGACTTACAACTCCATACACCTGGATTTCTGCAATACACGTACGTCCAAAATCCCCTCGGCTCTGGATAACATATTAGGATTATATCTCGGATATGGTTCTTTAATAAATAGTTTAGATAAGCATATCTGTTTAATTTTATCCACCCGCCCTCCCTGCGTGCAGGATTACAGTGAAAGGATGGGTTTTGTTGAGCGTGTGTGCTGCAGTCTGCAGCCAGAACATGCAAACATCTGTACAACAATTCATCAGAAAGAATTATGTATGGCAGGCTGGAGGGCTCTAAGCTGTGTGTATTTCAACATCTCAGTGTCCTCAATGACAGAGGCACATCATAAATAATGGAAGCAGAATTAATTGGTTTATGCTATGAGCATGTGTTATATGTATTGATGGCATAGCATTGGTGCAGGGTTGCTCTGTATTGGGCTAGACATGTATACTGCAACTTCATATTTGATGAATGTTCTGGACTTGGTGGCAGGATTTATAGTTTTAACTTTCAGCTAATATTAATAGATAAATTAGCAGGGAAAAAACAAACAAACATGCATAAGGAACCAAGGAAGGAACAGGCTTTTGGAAAAGTAACAGAAAAGGAGAAAGACAGTTGTGTTGACAAATTCCCACAGTTGTCTTCATCTGTGTTGGTTTTTCCATGAATTTGGTCAAAATCTAAATGTCTTATAAGTAAAATGATAAAAGTGTGAGCAAACTGTTCTCCTGCTAGATGAACAAAGAATATTTTAAAGTGGAAAAACTACACAGCCCCGCTCTCAATCCAGCTAACACCTTTGGACGAACTTGTCTCCTGTGAGCCAGGCTTCACAGGTCTGAGTTCTCCCATGGACATGGTGCAGGTGCCCAATCTAAAATCATTTCATTTCTTTGCCAACGACTGAAAGCAAAAAGCTGACACAAGCATGACATCACAAAATAGCAGGGCCCAAAGCTGCAACCACTGATGTCAGTGGCTAACTGAGGGGCTACCAAAAGAAATTCACCACTGATTTGGGATGGGATCCTGGGACTCTGTCAGCAATAAATTTTCATGCCATGCAAATGACCTCAACTTTTGCCAGAACCATATTCAGATGTCTTAAAATGTGAGCTTATTTTCAAAAGACAGAACGAGCTCCAGACTGGAAAAGAGGTATTAATGGAACAAATTCCTTCAGCCAGGTTCCCACAGCTCGTGAACAGTTTTCCCAGATCTGGGGCAGCAGCGGATTCACTGGTTTCTGTACATAACACTTACTGGTTTCAGACATCAGCAATCCACTGGCTTTTACATTCTCTACATGACATCTATCTTACGCTGCTCATACTTTAGTGAGTACATGATCAGCAGAAGCCTTGCAATTATCTAAGTACAACCGTCTGCACACATTGTGGCCTTTAAAATGGACCTTAGATACTCCTTGATTCTGACAGATGCAACCGTATAACCAACCTAAATGTTCTGTGACAACAATTTCAAGACTCATGTTTTCTACAATATCTGTACATGATAGCTACTTAAAAGTTTGTGATTACATGTCAAATCTATCCTTCAATCAGCCAATAAACATCGTACGTGATGAGGTAGGAGTAGCTGAGCTGCAGAAGCATTTTGATGTCACAATGAACAACAGACTGGACAAACAGCATAGCTGTGCACAAGAAGGGGAACAATATTTCAGCACATTGAACACCTTCATATCTTTAAATGTGTTCAAGATACTGATATGCAGACAATGTCAATCACAAACAATCCATCCAACACCCTTTACTTAATCCTATAGAGGGTCCACTGGAAATAACCGTACACCCATGCACCTCAGTATTTACTGCACACACTGATTTGCTACAAATAATACCCAATGGGGATTTAATTGGGATTGGGGCACAAATCCAGTACTATTACTTTAAAGGTACCGCTTACAAAGATCGTGTTTAACAGCTGCATCATCATTTCTCAAATGTCACTTAGTTATACAGGGTGGACCATTTATATGGATACACTGTAATAACATGGGAATGGTTGGTGATATTAAAGTCCTGTTTGTGGCACATTAGTATATGTGAGGGGGCAAACTCCTCAAGATGGGTGGTGACCATGGTGGCCATTTAGAAGTCGGCCATCTTGGATACAACTTTTGTTTTTTCAATAGGAAAAGGGCCATGTGACACATCAAACTTATTGGTAATGTCACAAGAAAAACAACGGTGTGCTTGGTTTCAACGTAACTTTATTCTTTCATGAGTTTTCATGTAACTTTATTTTTTACAAGTTTCTCTTTGTTCACAGCCATTGACATCTTGAAGAGGTTAACATGTGAGGAGCGGATCGAAAATGTGTTGTGGTCAGAAGTGGTCAGAAACTTGTAAATAACTCATGAAAGAATAAAGTTACGTTGAAACCAAGCACACCATTGTTTTTCTTGTGACATTGCCAATAAGTTTGATGTGTCACATGGCCCTCTTCCTATTGAAAAAACAAAAGTTGTATCCAAGATGGCCGACTTCTAAATGGCCACCATGGTCATCACCCATCTTGAGGAGTTTGCCCCCTCACATATACTAATGTGCCACAAACAGGACTTTAATATCACCAACCATTCCCATTTTATTACGGTGTATCCATAGCAATGGCCCACCCTGTATTTTACTATATTCACATCTTATACTTGAGTTTTTTTCAGCAGTAAAACTCATCAGAACAGCAAAAACATAATGTATTAAACAACCGGTCATCAGTTCACTGAGTTTTTACCATCACAAAGCAGCAAGATAACCAGTTTTCAGAAGCAATTAGCCTTTTGTGGTCTAACCAAAAAAAGTGTGACAGACCTTTAAATTATGCATGCTGCACTTGACCATGAGGTCTGAATTTCTAGGCCAGACACCCCACTCTCTGTGGGTCCTGACCCCTGCTTTTTTTTTTTTCTTTCTTTTTTTACCTTGCGTGCTTGGATAAATACCTCAGCACCTGCATGTTGCACTGATTTCACCCAGCCCCGGCAGATGGTCCTCACCCTTCACTGAGCACACACTCTGGCACCTGGGACGCTGGGGAAATCCTTCCGTGATCTTGCCACTCTGTCACGCCATACATGCACATATTATAAACACAGATGCAATGGCATGTGTGCAGGCATGCGTGTCTGCAAGCATGCACAGGCAAACATGAGCAACAACGAGTGGGTGAAAAGATCCAAACAGGCTCTTTATGCATGTGATTAAACACATAACACAGTTTTTCTCTAGCTTTTATCTGAGATGTATTTAAGTCACTGCCCCAACTTTCAGTTTTTCACATTGTCAAGTGTTTTAATCGGATACGTGGTTAACCCTTTAAGACCTACCATAGAACCAAGTCCGCCAGAGCTTATATTATATTTTTACATGCTGTGGAGCCATTTTTGGGAGCATTTCAAGTTGCTATACATCAATACAACCATTATAGCCTAAATTTTAATAATATGTCTGCATTAAGTGCATAGTAATTACATAAATTGCAAAAAAGTGCAATAAACTACAAAAAAATTGAAAATCATTTTTGTTTTTTTAACATATATTTCTAGTTAGAGAAATTTAAGAGGCTTATCCCTCAAAACTGTAAATACAAAAAAGTTGCACAAAATAGTTTCCCACCACAGGAAATTTATTTTGAGTGTCTTCATAGTTTTATTTTTGAAATACACCAATTTTTATACACTGCAGGAAAAACAAAAATAAATATTATAGTGCAAATTTGCAAAAAAGCAGCATCTGCATCAAAATAAACTATTTCCAGCAGTGCAATATGAGTCCTAAGCATCCCAGAAACGACACAGAAAGTCATAAAGTCAAACATAACTTTTAAAAACACCAGTATAGGCTCATGAGGCCCTGATGGTAAAAAAATAAATTTCCGCAAAAATGACGTCACTTCCGGTTTCGGGCAGGTCATGGCGGACATGCGATAGTTCGCGCTGACGTGCCCGCTCTGACCGGTTTTAAAGGGTTGAAGTAATGTGAACATTATTATGTATGTTTTTTCTAAACACATAGAAGTTTTCCAATTTCATTGTACTAAGTACTACTGTGCAATGATAATAAAAAGATTTCTTCTTTTGGTTTTTTCCTCTTCTGCCATACCAAACATTAATTCAAGTCAACTGTTTAACAAATCACCATCTGACCTACGTGTGGCATCACTACCACCAGGCTGACTCCACAGCCTTCACCCTAGTTCGGCTACCTAAAATCCTGCATCAGGTGGAGAAACCTAAACAATTTTCCTTTCTAACATAGCGTGATCTTTTCCTAACCCTAACCAAATAACTTTGCTATGATGTAGATGGTAGACTTGTTGCATGAACCTGTCTCTCAACTTAAATTTGGGTCCAAGCCCCACAGACAAAGGTTTGTCCCCATATCTGTTGTTCCCCAAGCCTTCTTCTATAGGCTGTGATTATGTTTTAATCAGTTTCTGAAAAATGGGATATAAATATGTATTAAATATTTATAATATTGAAGCTGAACACAAATATAATTTATTGCAATAATTAGCCTTTTAAATTAACTTCTGATCATAAAATACATGTTTTTCAATTTCTTGATAATCTTGCAGTTATTTTACTCGTTTTACTTTTTAATTAATTTTCACATTGTTCTCTTCTGTGATTGATGGGTTTATACAATCGCACTATGTTGGCATACTGTATTCTATTACTTGCTGCGTCACTTAAAGCGCATTGTAAGGGCTTTAGGAAACTGACTTGCAAATAAAATTATTATTACAATAATTAACTGCTACGTTTGCGATGTGAAATCATAATATACAAAACACATTTAAATAATGCATTTTTGAGTCCGAGTCAGCGTAGCAGCTTAGCTGTGTAAAAACATGCTGTTGTTACCCACTCACAAAGAGTCACACAGAAAACAAGCAGCCGTGCTCAGATTCATTGTGATGAGGAGGAGCTGTTCCTTCCTTGAGCTTAATGTGAAAATATGCCCCACAACCGCATGACTATCTGCCTGGACGGATGCGTCCGTAGGCACACTGTATAGACAAATAAATGCCTCGTGGCGACTGTTGCAGCACTCCTCGCTGATTTAATTAAAGAAGCCTTCTGTGCTAGCAGTGCTGTACGAAGGAATGTTAATGATGGAATTAATGGCTGCTGTTTTCCACACTGAGCATCCACCAGCCGCACGCCGTCCGACAAGTATCCCTGAGCACTATTACAGGCCGACATGAGCTACTTCATATGGACACAGGCTTCACTTCTTATATCTGGACTGTCAAAATGAGCAGCAGCAAATGCCTTTTGTTTTTAGCGTTAATTAAAACCTCCACCACACTAATGTGATGCTTTGTCTCAAGCAAAGTCACAGCTGAAATGTATTTAGCAGGCTGAATATAAACAGTTTTTGTCAAGTGGAGGGCTAGTGGAAAAAACGCTTCATCTGGGTTTGAGGCTACGATTATGTTGCAGTTTTAAGGGGTTATTCAGCTGATGCTTCTTAGAGCGACAGTGGAGCTGAGTATAAGGGCGTTAAAAACGTCACACAAGGCTAGGCTTGGGTGCTTTCCATTATTTCATATCTTTGTGACATTTCAGAACAACAAATGTCTCTAAATGTATTTAAAGAAGAAAAATCTGTCGGTGATGGAACTTTTTGATGTAAAGGATTAGCCCACAACATGAGTTTTTGCTGCCCTTGTTGTTAACAGTTTGCAATTAATAATTATTAATATTATCAATGTGCAAAACTGGTTCACTGTTGGGTTGTGCACCACCCTTCATGCGGCAGTAGGTTACACTGCATTCCTGTGCTGCCCGGCTTCAGCCAATGGAGGCTGCAAAAGAGCCTCAATCCTTACAGACCCCCATGTTAAAATGCCCAACTTTACAGTATATTACAGGAAAATTACTGGTGGCCACGACTGCTACAGCTCACTCTAGCAGATACACCTATTTTATAAATGTGAAAATCCAAGGTGTTTTTCAGAAAAGCTGATCTCTGACCTTAAGGTCAAGGTCACTGGGACTCTCCTGAGAGTTTAGGAGCTGCACCTATACTATGGCTGTATCCCAATTCAGGGTCTGCAGCCTTAAAGTAAGCAGCCTCAACGATCCTCAAGGTCCGCATACTTAAAGACTGCTAAGGCCAGAAGTGCGAGGCTTGTGAAATGGGCGACCCTAGCAACCATGATACTAACAGCTGGAAACGTTTCATACAGCTTTGTTTGACAGAAATGAAGGAGAAAATCTTTTGTTCATTTGTTTGTTTGTTTCTACATGAGCTTTGATCATTCTCTGATTAAGCTCAGCTATTGAACGGCGTATATTTTAAAGTAAAGGCTTTAAAACCAAGTTAGTACAAACGTCACTAATGTCACATAACTTTGCCGACATGTGGCCAACAGTAATGTTTTAATGTTCTTCGTTATTAAACATTTGCACATAAATAAGTGACATAATATTCAGTACTTAGTTTACTAAGTTACTCTTCGGGAGCCCCTCATCCGCCGTTTTTTTTTGGCAAAATTATCCACACCCACCGCCGCGCTATGCATTCTGGGATATGTTGGGCCACGAAGTCTACACCGCCACGTCCTTAAAATTCAGGGAAATGAAGGACGCATTTGAGGGCCGCATTTCGAGCAGCCTTCGAATTGGGACAGTCTTCGTCGCGTCGCTGTGACGTAATCAGCCTTAAAATGCGGCCTTTAAGGCTGCAGACCCTGAATTGGGATACAGCCTATGACACATTCTAGGCGACTTCCTCCTTGAGTTATTGCATACACATGATTTTCAGAAAACTTGACCTTTGACCTTGGCCTTTAGGTTGAGGTGGTTCTGCCGGAGTTTCTTCCTGTTAAAAGGTTTTTCCTTCCCACTGTCACCAAAGTGCTTACTCATAAGGGGGTCATATGATTGTTGGGTTTTTCTCTGTATCGTAGGGTCTACCTGACAATATAAAGCACCTTGAGGCGACTGGTGTTGTGATTTGGCGCTGTATAAATAAAACTGAAATGAACAGATTTTAATCATCTGAAATTTTAGCAGCTGCACCTATGGTATGAACTTGAAAAACCTACGTCGCATCATTCTCGAGTTATTGCATTCATAAACTTGAGTGTCCGCCCTCACACGGCAGGGACAAATTTTGTACACTTCTCTTGGAAAAGAGATTTTGATCTCAGTTGACTTATTTGTAAAATAACGGTAAAATAATTCAAATCAAAACGATGTCACAGACAACAGAAGTACCCATCAGAAGAAAGACTAGAGTCAAAATCATCTACAGGTAAATAATAACGATATCCAAACATGTCATCCATATTATTGCATCCGAGGCCTGCAACTTTCCTCTTATTAAACCATAAAGCCATTTCCTCTAATCTGATAAGTGCGTTTACCCTTGGCCTGTCGGGAATATTTATACACTAAGTGCCGCAGAACTTCCCTTCATCACAGGTATCATTTTTGTTCAACCTTTGAAGATATTAATGAAATTTTCCACAATGTTTATTCAAGAACTTAAATGAATCAGAAGCAATAAATCACGCCCATGTGTCAGAAGCCCCCAGACATAGTCAAGGGAACAGGGAGATAAATCACTGGAAGAAAAGGTGATCTGGCCTTACACTTCAAAGTTTAATCGTCATGCGAAGAATCACTCTCTCCTCGCTGGCGACTGAGGCAAAGATACTTTGAGGTCTAGACCTTCACTCCTGTCCCACATCAATCATACCTGGGCGTTTTTAATTTTCTAACTGTAGATCTCTCTGTTGCTCAAGATATTAAGGGTCAAGTTATTTTTTGACATTAGCTTGACACTTACCAAAGCAGCTGTTTTAACATAGAGCTCGACACAAGCGTGACAAAAAGCACTTTATAGTTTTTCAATATCCAGAACGAGATTTAAAAGGTCAAGGACAGACAGCTCCTTTATATAAATGTTATAAATGTCAAACTGTACTTTTAAAGAAGTTTATGGGAGGTTCGATAGAGTAAACAACTTTACCCCTATGAAAAGAATCAAGTGATAAACACGACAATAACGGATTTACATCCAATTCAAAATCCTGATTAATCAATACAGTAACTGTTATTGTCTGTCACAGGGTGCCGAGGCAGGCCGTGTGTGGATTAGTAACGGACCCAAGATGCAGACTGCGTAGTAGCGAGTGAGCTTTATTTACAAAAGGGGTGAAGTTCAACACAAAAGAAAGGGTGGCGAGAAGCAGAACTGAAAACACTCTAAACTGGGAAAACTAGAACTTAACACAAAACCAGAACACGAACGAGGGTATCTTGCAGGGAGATCAACGCGGGGAGAATGCACAGGAAGACCGAGGGGAAAAACACAGACGAACCAGCAACGAGGACGAGGTAACACACTATTGCTGTGTCCCAATTCGGGGTATGCACGCTTGAAGTACGCATTTTAAGTGCGATTACGTCACCGCCACGCGACGACGGCTGTCCCAATTCGAAGTGTACTTCAAATGCATACTCCAAATGCGCCGTCGATTTCCCCAAATATCAAGCGTGGTCCGGTGCACGCTTCGTGGTCCCATATATCCCACAATTCATAGTGCGGCGGTGGGTGTGGATAATTTTGCCGCAAAATACGGCAGAAGGGAGCGGCCAACAGTGAACTGTCAAAAGTAAGTACTGAATATGACGTCACTTATTTATGTGCGAATGTTTAATAATGAAGAACATTAAAACATTGCTGTTGGCCACATGTCGGCAAAGTTGTGTGACATTAGTGATGTTTGTACTTTCAGCGTTAACTTGGCTTTAAAGCATATATATATATATATATATATATATATATATATATATATATATATATATATATATATATATATATGTGTCCCGTGGCCTCAGCCTCAGATACTCAACTAATCAAAGTGATGTCATGACAAAACATTTTTCTCCTTCATTTCTGTCAAACAAAGCTGTATGTAACGTTTCTCGCGGTTAGTATCATGGTTGCTAGGCAACCTGAACAGCGCAACGAAGGGCTAGACCGTCCCATTTCACAAGCCTCTCACTTCCGCACTTCTCGTACTTATAGTACGCACCGTACGTAGTACGCGTAGTGCGCGTACTTCAAGCGTGCAGACCCTAAATTGGGACACAGCCACTATAAATACACACGCCAGGAATCAGGGGATGGGAAACAGGAGGGGAACACACCTGGAAGACATGACAACTGACGAGGCAGGGGAAACGTAAACGGAACACACTGACATAAGACAGAGCCCTTCAAAGTAAAACAGGAAACACATAAACGTAATGACACAGACTCAGAGACGCGGACTAAACACAGAGACCTACTACACTAAGGGAATGCACAAGCAGGGAAGACACCAAACAGAGGGAACACCACTAAACCCTAGAAAATACAAAACCATCAAAAGTAAAAGTACATAACCAAAAACACTGGGTCACCGACCCAGGACCATGACAGTGTCAATAAATAAAGCAGCAAAATCAACTTTCATCCCATCTTTCTGACATGAAAAGGATGAATTCCACAGCTAAAGTGGGTCTTTGATGCTTTATGTTTGCCGTGTTGTGATAAAAACTTTTAAATAAAAACTCTACAGCAGTCAGGGTCAACATCTGCACGCATGTTTAACTTTAGGAATATGACAAATACACCGAAGCGGTCAAGGTCTGACAGGATCGGAGGATAAGTCAACCCTTCTTAAACATTCATCATACATCGTTCCTAATTTCAATATGTAAAGTATCCTCCCGAACAGTATTTAAACGAAATGGAGCAAAATGAGATTAAATGAGTAGATGAGATTGTAGAAAATGGAGATTATACCCTTTGTAGCAGGTGGTGGAGTCAAAAAGGGGGTCAGAAATGGAAGCTACAGGCTAGACCAGGTCAAATCTTAATATGTTGCTATCTACTGTGACATCACTTATTGTTTATTGAGAACCTTCATATGCTGATGGCTTTAAGGACAGAGTTGTGAAAGTAGTTTACATTTGAACTGAGTAACAAAAAGACTGAAGTTCAGTTGGAACAAGATAAACAAGGTATTCAGCTGAAGCTTGCATTTTAAGGTGACTCAATTTTTACCCCCCCCCCCCCCCCCCCAAAAAAAAAACAAAAAACCTGTTCATGCTGCTTAAATTACAGCTACGATTACAGCATATGGTTTAAGAATTAGGCATCTGTAATATTAAACCATCAAGCCCATAATCCGACAGTAACCTTATTCTTTTGAGGGTAAAAAGCGTCACATAAAAGATAAAATACAGCTATCATCCTGCCGTTTTTTATTCTCTTTTTTCCCCCTTTTACTTTACTCGTGTCATCTTCCTTTGCTTTCACATCCTCTTTTCAAAGACGATCAAAGGTATCAGACTACTATACAAATTGGTAGAAAACAAAGTATTTCCATGGCATGAACAACTATACAAGTGGTTCATACAGTATAAAATATAATATGTTATAATGGCGATCGTATATATGGCGATCGTGGCTCAAGAGTTGGTAGTTTGTCTTGTAATCAGAAGGTTGCCGGTTCGAGCCCCGGCTCCGACAGTCTCGGTCGTTGTGTCCTTGGGCAAGACACTTCACCCGTTGCCTACTGGTGGTGGTCAGAGGGCCCGGTGGCGCCAGTGTCCGGCAGCCTCGCCTCTGTCAGTGCGCCCCAGGGTGGCTGTGGCTACAATGTAGCTGCCATCACCAGTGTGTGAATGTGTGTGTGAATGACTGAATGTGTAAAGCGCTTTGGGGTCCTTAGGACCAAGTAAAGCGCTATACAAATACAGACCATTTACCATTTAATGCCATGCTATAAATATGTATGCCTACTAAAAGAAAGGGTCTCAGTTCAGTTTTTGACATAAATAAGCATTTTGTACAATTTTATATAAAACCTGATGCTCTTGCAGTAACATGGCTAGCCATGGCTATTTTACTAAATGTGATAATATTTGGTCAAATAAACTCGTGCACAATCATGCTTTTTTATGGATCTCTTCCACACCCACATGAAATATCTGTAACCTCATGAGCTCCATTACATTCATAAGCACATCTGCTACATCTGCTTCAGCTTTTAACCACCTCTTAAAACTCATATTTATCGACTTGCATTTTTTTAATGAACTTTATTTGACAAATTTGTTATATTTTTTGGACTTCCTTGGCTATATATTTACTACGGTTGGTTTTATGGTTTTAAATAATGCTTATAGGCACCCTTCTTATTATTACTGCAAACAGTTTAAAGCAAACTGGCTACAGATGGGAGCTGGGAGAAGAGCATGATAAGCATTGCATTAGTGGATAATAACTTGAAGTCCATGTTAGTTTCACACTCACAATTTGTGTTGACTTGCACATGACTCAGTGACAGTTAGTATGCTAATCAGTGAAAGTTTCTCACATCTTTGTGTCGCTGTACAGTAAACGCTCTCTGCATATTTGTCTGCACCCAAAAGATTACCCAAAGACATCTGTGCCAAAGCTCTGAAACCCTTCGTGGTAATGAGGATGATGATGGTGCAGTTTTGGGGCCAATAGATTAAAATCCTAAGCTATTGACCCATAACTAAAGTAATGTTTGAGCTCTTAATCATCTTGTGGTAAGTGAAACCCACTTTGTTGGATTTGTACCGGCAGCAGACAATAGAGAGGATCATTTGAACAGGGCTCCATGCTGAGCAGGCGGGTGGGGGGGAGGAATTCAAGTAAAAACATGGGGGAAGTGGGGGAGGCAAAAAGACGGATATTCATTGTATCCATGAGTCTGGGCACGTCATTGTGAATTGAAGTATTACCACTACGTTCACTTCAACAAATGGAGCAAGACATTTCTTAATTTAAATCTCAAAGAAACACAAGTGCTGAGGAGTATCTTCAACATCCTCTCGGGCTTTTCCCCATTGTGTCTGGCAAAGCGATTGTTCCAATACACTGATGCAGAAAGGAGGATACAGTTGGGATCCAGGCAATTTCATTACACCGAGTCAAGCTGTTTCAGTTCAGGATCCAGGCCTTTGTGCCGGTTGCCCGGCACTCAGAACTGGAAACATGGCACAAACAACATTATGTGTTATAGCAACTTCGCGCCGGGCCTTGTGATATGTCCATCTGCCGTGACTAGTGTTGCAGATCGTGCTGATGTCCCTGCCTCCCTCCCTGTGTTCCCTCGCCACCTCTCACTGAAGCTCTCCAGGTTGCACAACCGTCCAGCCATAGAAGCCCTAACTGCAAACTACATTTGTTATTTACAAAAAAACAAAAGAGTCTCAGCGCAGTTATGTTTTTATGCAGAGAAGTTTTCGCTATGAGGACCAGCCTCCAGTGAGCTTTATGGATTCATTCTAGCATGATGATATCAGTAATTACATCTGTGTGTGCACAGACGTCTTACTAATGTTTGTGACAAAATATGCATGTACGGATAATAGAACAAACTATTATATTCAAAGGGTTTTTTTCTGCTTCTCCTTTCACAACAACAAAAAGAAAGACATGAAATGATTGGAGTTTAAGAAAACGTATTTATGGCCTTAATCAGGGTTTTAATAGTTTTGCAATTTTCATTAGTTTTTATTTTTATTTAGTTTTGACTTCAGATTTTCAATTTTATATCAGTTTTAATTAGTTTTTACCAATTGTTTGCTAGTTTAGTTTAGTTTTTATTTTTTTGAAAATCCTTAGTTTCAGTTTAGTTTTGATTAGTTTCAGTTATAGTTTTAGTTGTGTTTGCAATAATTAAGTGTAACAAAATCCCAGTTTCATCATATCAGTCATTCTCTTCTGCTTATCCTCGGGTATGTTGCTATTCCAGCTACCATACTGCACCCTGGACAGGTCGCCTGTCTGTCGCAGGGCTAACACGCAGAGACAGACAACTCATATTCCCACCTATGGGTTCTTTAAATAAATAAATAAATAAATAAATAAATAAAGGCAGATGAACAACCATTGATACCAGGCAACTATAAAATGTATATCTTGGCCCCAATGAGACTATTAACTCTCGCAGCACCGGGTGTTCGTAATTTTGGTTCAAGTGAATTGATAAACTTTTTGAAGGTAATTGACTCACACAGTTGTGTAGATATCCCCGTCCTGTTGTCTCGGGATGCATCACGCTGCCTTGCCTGGGGTTAGCTTCTGTTTTAGGTAAGCTAGGTTAGCCTTCTTGTGTGAGCTTTTCAAGTGCACTTTAAGGTTTGTGGGATTTTTTTCCCTTTAGAAATGTCCCTCATAATTTGTCTGTTTCCACTACAAGACACTTGCTTTATCCAAAACACAGTCATATTCAAAGTAATCCCAAATTGGACTCTGGCGCTTTCTCCCGACTTTTCCTGACATGATTCTGCGCGTGGACGGAGCAGCAACACAGACGACTCGACTAACGTGCTGCCACCTGCTGGCATAATGAGACACAGCAAGAAAAAAATCTGTAAACTAAACTTCATTTTCACCCTTGACTATTGTATGACACGCACACATCAATGAAAACTAAACACATTTTTGCTATAAATTCAGTTAATTTTAGTTAGTTTTGTGAACAGTCGTTCCAGTTTTAGTTAGTTTTCCTTTTTTTGTTTTTATTTTTATTTCCGTTACCGAAAATGTTTTTTCACTTCTAGTTTTCGTTATTTCGTTAGTTTTCGTTAACGATAATAACCTTGGCCTTAATGAAAAGTGCACAGAAAATAATTTCTACATCTGATATCTGCTGATAACGACATCCCCAAACCAAGCAAATAACAATCTGAGCTGGATCTCAAGCTATCATCGAAAAACACCAGAGCTGATATCCTGCTTGTCACCTTCCAACTACCCCTCTGATCTGATTTCATGTTGTTCCCCAAGATTACAACACCAAAGCCTGCAGAGAGCATATTGACAGACTTTAAAAGAGATGGTTTACAGATGCCTCATCCTTAAGTCGGAGCAAAATGAGGCAATGATTAATTCATAGCATACATGATTTAGGAAGTGGTTTTTTTTTTAGATGGGAGGCAGGCAGGACGTTGTGAATGAGTTTATTGAGGTCGAATTGCAGCGTCTTACAGGCTAAGCTCTACTGCGACATACTGAGACACATTTTCATCTTGTGGATTATTCTTTCCTGGGGAGGGATGAACAGACATTTGTAGCCAGATGATATTTGTGAAATATAAATAAACAAACACATGTCACTGAGTATAAAGGGGTGGGGGGGTGGGGTGGGGGGGTTTGTCTGTTTATATTGGGCCACAGGGGAGAGGAGTGGTCCTGAAGAGCCTGCAGCTATCTGCAGAAAGCTGATTATGCTAAAGTTGGGGATTCGACTTGACAATTTATGTCTCTATTAATAAACGAAGAATGGTATTAAAATCTCACACGTAGCCTCTGCTCTGTGTTAACTCGGTACATAAGCAGATAAGGTGACTCTTAGAAGGCAATAGTTATCTACAGCATGGCAACATATGGTGATGACAGCAGTTCAGATGTTCTAGCTGAGACAACACAATAGTGTTAATTTGACTGCTGGTGCAATTTTATGGGTTTAGTGGTGTGATCGGTCAGTGCGGCCTCAGCCAGAGAGAAATTACCCAGGCATTAATACAATACAGCAAAACCAAATTATGATTAACAAGAAATCCTTAATGTTATCAGAGCTTCTCTTGTACCCACTGATAACTGAAATGAGAGTCCAAGTCCTATTGGTGCGGACAAAAAGAGCAGCACTAATGCAAATGTATCTGTATGATTTAGCCACTAATTAACCCTGACAAATCATAGTGTCGTAAAAGTAGAAGAAATGTGCTATTGTAAGTGTGTAGTACAATCCACATTTCATTACACTCACTAGCGCACACAAAGAAAGCTGACAATTTAGTGATTTTTTAATGCTACAGTCATATTTGGTACCACGTGACAGGTGAACAGCCACATGTTTAAAAGTAATGTGTAGTTACAGATGTTTTATAGTGGTCCTAAGTCCAGAATACACCCTCAAACGCATTGAGACGCATCTTTGGGGATTTTCCTGATGTCATGAAGGTGTTTCATGTCTTTCATGACGGATCAGACCCTGGCTTGTGTCACAACAGCACTGGCCCAAAACTCACTCCTGTTGAGCCATGTGGAGGTCCTCTCTGGGAAACTTTTCTTCCCCTCTTCAGTGTGCCTTTCAGCCGGCCTTCCTGCAGTGCTATCCTCCAATGAACTGTTAGCTCTTTAAGGAGGACTAACTAAAGCTAATCTCAAGTTGATACAAACCTCTGCTAGACTTGGATAAAAGTGATTTGATGAGCACTGTCACTACCCGATCTGTACCGGAAACCTGATCGGTACCCCGCATGCGCGAAACTTTTACGATAGTTACAGGTCAGAGTATCTGTTAAGATGTTAAGAATAATAAGTATCTCTTAAAATGTTTCCGATAATGAAACATTTAATATAATGTAGACAAAAACAAAAAAATAAAAAGATAGTAACAGATCTGGACTCCCCGATCCTTACTGCGCATGTGCAAAGTCGGACTGTACAAATCGGGTCTACCCGATCCATACCGCGCATGTGCAGATGTTTTCTTCTTCTTCTGTTCGTTTAATGGCAGTTTACTCCCCAGTGTACGAGGATACTGCCACCTGCTGACCGAGCGAATGAACCCTATTGTAAACTGAATTAGCATCATTACAAACGTGTGTTAAATTTGATTTAGTGATAGTCGAGTGTGTTTATGCTTGTCTGTGTGGAGAAGATTGATTGGAATAGTGATGATGATCTCCGCTATCACTGTCAGTTGCCAGTAAACACTTCATCAGGCTGATGAATCTACACGTGAGATATTACAAAGTCTGTATTATTAACTCTGTCATTAGGCGCCATTCTTCTTATTTTACGGCGCTGTTGTTCAATCGGGGGACGCTCTCAGTTGAGGAGAAAAGCAAAAATTTGTTGCAGATACGGATTATCCATTGTTTAAATGTCCCGGTAGTCGAAAAGGAGGCAGAGCTGTTGAGAAATGCTAAGAGCTAACTGGGCGCTAACCGTGTCATTCAAATATATTGAATGTCGCAATGTTGGCAAAGAGAGGAAGTGACGTAAGATTTGCGCATGCGGGGTACCGATCGGGTAGCGACAAGCACATCACATAATTATAGACAAGTTTGAATAGAGTAACAAGCAACAGATGAATACAACTGGGAAAAGTAAAGTGTAAGAGTATGAGTTTCAAAATAAAACAGGAAACACAGAAAAAACCAGAGCTCAGCAAATTTAACCAATACACAGCACCATGTCAATAATAAATGCTATGCACTCAGCCGTAAGTAGGTTCAATGTTGTGTCTGATTGGTGGACATCAAAATCCTCTCTCTCACGACAGTGTTCAGACTGCTAAAAAAAGACCTTAATTATCTGGAAGGATTACTGACAGAAATGATTTAACATTTTTGGTTGAGTGCTTTCAAATTCAATTGGCTCCAATAAATCAGTGACCTCCGCTTTCAAAAACCGGATGTACACCGATGGTACAGACACGACAAAATCGTGCTAAGATTGTAGTTCCAATGATGGCCATCAATTAAACTTTTAAACTTACCGTTCCCAAAAGCACCAGTCAATGTGACTGAAGAGGGTGCTCTGTTATCATAATCAGCAGGTAACGCATCGACTATCCGCTAATAACTACCGTCTTCCTCTCCCCAGCTTTGACTCTAACGTATCTCCAATGTCATCAATGGATGAAGCTCATTTCTGCTTTATGTTGGAGTAAGAGGGGAGAGAAGCACATTTCATTCGCTGCTGTAATGACATAAACATCAATCTGTCTGAACTGCTGCTTAAATGACTGTGTAACCTTTACAGCACTGTTAAAGAAAGATGTATAATTTCTGCATAAAAAGAGAAGCAGAGGTAATAAAAAGAGGAGTCGAGCTGACGCACTTTCGCTTTACCGGACCTGCGGTCTTTTTTATGTGCAGTCAAAAAGTCGTACCCCAAGAGTCACTTTGTAAAAGACTCACTGATATTTCCTGCTTTTAACACTCGCATCAAGTTATTCGCTGAATTTTAACAGATTTAAAAATTGCTGGGAACAACAACAGATTGAGAGCCATAAAAAGTAGAATAAAGCCTTTATTACCCCACTGACATTCCCCACATAATGGAAATATTTTACAAGGCCTCCCATTTATGGACCTCTACCCACTATAAATTATATTATGCAAGAAACATCATCATGACCACTGGCATTAACTACCTTATATTAAATAGGTTTCCGGAGGGAAGGATTGACTTGCTATATGTAGCCTGGAACAAAATTCAATCTGCTGCTATGTTTAATGCCACATTTTTTATTATCTCGCAAGCATATGTTGGAATGGCTACAGATGATGAAGCTTGCTGCTGGGCAAAGTGATCATCAGTGCTGTTTTTTCCTTTTTTTTTTAAAGCACTCTTAATAACAGGATACGACAAATTGTTTGTGACCTTTGTCAAGGTTTTGCTCGAAACACACTGGCTAGCAGCAGCGACTGTGCTAGCCTGCGGCGTGTGTGAATATGCAAAGCTCCTCTATTTTTTCTCCTTTTTTTTTGTGTGCAAGGTTTCAACATGAAAACGTGAAATTGTTTGGAAACATTTTGCCTCGCAGGGCCTTCACAGAGAGAAGTCACATAGAGCTGAGCTCTGCAAGAATGTTTGATGCGGCTTCCTTAGTTGAGCATATGCCACATTGTGTTTTAGGGAGGCTGTGTTTGTGCAGTGGCCTTTTTCACAGAGTTGTGGCCACGCGGAGGAAGGGCCGGTCAGGGACAGCAGCTGTGCAGCCCTCTGTGAGCATCATGGCATGCATGACCTGGCCAAAAGCACAAGGTAAGCAAAAAAAAACAAAAAAAAAAAAAACACACAACTACCAACGATGCAGTGCAACACAGATCTAACAAATCTTCCGTGCCACTCATGTTGTACACTGGAAATGACACAGTAGGAGAAATGTGTGGGTCAAAAGGGTCAAAGAGAAATGCATAAGCAGTTAAACACAATAGCCGGGAGGGAAGAGGCTTAATGGAGAGATCAAGGCTGCAGCTCAGTAAGGAAGGAGGGATAAAAACGGAGGTGGCGAGGAACGGATGGGGTGGGGCAGGTGGTAGGCATGGGCAGGAGGATGCTGGTGCATCTGCCTGCGGCACTGGTATTGACGGACATATTTCCCACAGCTCCATGTCACGGCAGGATCATCGCACATGATTACGGGGGGGATCAGCATGATCGGCTGTCGCTGATTTCACTGACATCTGTCGGTGAGGTGATACAAGCTGTGACGAGGATTGCCCAAGACATGAAATCTTGAGCAGCTTTTGAGCCGAGGCTCCTTGAACTGTGAGGAAGAGAGACAAAGTGTCCTCGTACCATCAAAATTCAAAGACAAAGTCCTTCTTCTTCAGCTTGCAGGAAGCCCACACTTTCTGTCCTTAATACGGCACCAGTAAGATTTTCATACAGGTGGATTGTAATGGATCATATGACGGATATCTGCTTAATTCCTACTTTTCTCTGTATTAACGACCCAGAGAAATGATGCCTCGCAAATTTGTAGTAACAGCATGGTATTGGTGCTTGAATTTAATCCCACGAAAATTCTACAATTTAAAAGGTTCAGCAGGAAAATGTCTTATTTAAAAAATAGGAATAATCCAAGTTTCACTCAGCATTTTCTGGAGATCTTTTCCAGCTGATGGGATTTCCCAAGTTATCAAGGAAATAGCTCAGATCTAATCTCATTATTTATAAGCGCTTATGTAAGTCGAATGTACTCTATTTTCTAACATATATCCAAGGCCAACTCCATATAATGATCAAGTTGTGCGACCGAGAGCATGGAGAAAATGTCTCCTCTGCATATCTTTAATTTTTAGACTAAAGCTCTTCAAAGGAAGGTGTGCGTTAAATAAAATACAGCACCTAGAGACTGCAGAGTTAGTGTGTACATGTCTACAACATATTTAAATAGTGTGAGTGAAACAAATTCCCGCATAATCCACTGATTGAGTGACCTTTACTAAAACCAATATCTGCTCAGCTTCGCAAGATGGATTATTCATCCCCAGTAATTGCACGGTTCGTAACAATGGGATTCGGATTAAGGAATTCATTATGTTTGGAGCAGAGAACAGCTTGTATACAATTACCTTCAAGTCTAGCCCAGGAGATAAAAATCATTTCCTCAATATGCAGAGCTGGGACTGCTTTGATGTGACCCTCATCACGGCACAGGCACAGAAAATGATCTCCCAGCTAAATCCTTTCTTCATTTCATCTCAGAGATTTGAGGGAAATTCTTAAACATATGGCTTAAATTGTTGGTGATGTCTGGGTAGCGTGTCATCTGGGGTAGGAGACTGAGCCTTTCCTCTTTTTTTTCATGCAAGCTCTATCTTTGATTAAATGTCAGGCTTTCACTGTCACATATGCTGGAAGAAAATCCTCTTTTTCCTTAGAGGTTCCTTCCAAGAAAAACAGATCTAACTTGCGCCTTGACCATGATTAAGACATCAGACATAATGCTGCCATTCATGTAATGAATCGTCTTCAAAGTTCAATTCGACAAACCAATCAACAAAAGAGCTTTTACTTCTAAAAATGGCCCCAAAAAAGCATTTTTTAAAATGGACTTCAATCCCAGCATCCTCGTGCACAGGCACAAACTCAGTTTCCAGTGTGGCCACATGGATGGACTCTGAAACATCTCTGATTATTTAATTAGGGGGTTGGAGAGCTGAATGAGAATAATTTGATAAATCGAAAAATAAATTCTTTGGCATTTGTTCAATCTTAAAAAACACTATCTGATATTCAATTCAATTAATATTATAAATATTTAAATATTATTTTAAATATATGAGCTACTGCAGAAAGCGCTATCTAGTATTTGTCTTCTGCTTCCATCTGACCATTAGCTGTCTGCTGACGCACAAAAAAACACAACTAAACACAGAAAACAAACCCAATAAAACACTGAACCTCAGATAGACGTGCAGATCATGTCTATATTGGGTCCGTCGGTCCATGACCAGTTCTGGACATCTACAAGACGTCCAAACACGGTCCACAATTTGGACGCGCAACCATGACCCAACTTGGACGTCAATATGACGTTCAAAATTTGAACGTTGGACTAGGCATTTTTTTGGAGGTCATGTGGACTATTTTTTACAAATACCAACACTGTTGTTATCGAGATGATGCACATGAATACAGATTATTTAAGAACAATTATGATTTATTATGTGTTGTCTATCGATGTGTTCAGTACAAATGAGTTTTTTTCTTAATTTAACATTTTCCTGTTTTTTTTACTGGTTTATTTAATTGATTGATTGGTAATTTATTTCAACATGTGAACAATATACAAGTACATTTAGAAAAGAAAATAAGAAAGAACAAAAATACTATACAAATTACATACAAAAAAAACCGTTCTGATTAATTTACATGTTGAAAGGGAGTGGGAAGAAGTAAACACTTATTTACCCCTTTGCCATAAATTATCAGTTAATATTTAGTCAGCTTCCTTACTGATATACTATTAATTTAAATTAATGAACTTATTTGTTTGTAACTAGGTTAAAACTGTCATTTATTAAAATGTGTTGAAATATCAAAAACATCCAAATCCATTTTAAAATGTAAAATAATAATGGTTAAAGTATTTAGAAAAACGTTGGAATTCCTTTTAAAATGAGTACAATGATTTTAATAAGTTTAAAAGAGCATTTGTATTATACGTGGTTCATTTTTACAAGTATCCTGTTTTATTCTGAAAAAAAGCTCACGATTGTAAGAGGAAGTGGATGTGGTTGTGATCGGTAGCCTGCTCCAAGAGAAGCTGCGACAGAGGTTTGTGTAAGTGTGTATGAACTGGACTTTCTGCTCGTCAGTGTTTGCCTTGATAACTGGAGATATATACAAAAGTGTAAATAAAACTACACAAAAATGAAGTGATGGTCTGTAAAAACAACAACCTCTGGAAACACGGGACTACAGAAGCAGTACAACATCTAAAATGAGTCTGACATGTAAGTTTGACATTGACAACACTAGACGTTTAGTAGATGTTGGGGGAAAAAAAAAGTCGCCTGGTGTTACAAAACAACCCCCTAAGTGGACGGAAAGCCGACGTCAAGAAATGACATATAAAAGACGTCACCCTGACGTTACTTTGCACAGTGGGAACTTACACTTTTGAGGCAAAGTAAATTATGTAAGACTGACTTTACCATCAGAGGTTTGGTAAAACGAGCGATTGTTTAGAGCAGACCTTCCCCAAGCGTGGGGCCTGCCCCCCAGGGGGGGCGCGGTATGAAAAGGGGGAGAAGAAAAAACAAAACGCTTGGACACTGCTAGCACGGGGCACCCACACAAACGCAAAGCAGGAGATTAAGCATCGCTGAATATGTTTCCAAACCAACTTCATTCTAAGCCAAAGACCAGAAAATATGGTGAAGCATATCTTCCCTTTGGTTTCACCTGCACAAGTGCCGAGGTAGGTCTCCCTGCAGGATTGGTTTTCCCTGCGTCAGGAGCAGCGCTGGGCTCTCCAAATCCCAGACAAACAGTATCCTACAGTTGTTTATGTTTTTAAACCCATTTTGCACAGAGAGGCATTTTTTGAAAAATGCATTGATGGCAATGTTGAATATTATTACACATACAGTAAAATAATCACACCGTGACGCCTCTGCCTTTGTAAATGGAGGGACAGTAACTGCATGTATATGTTAGCGTGTAAAACCTGAAGACAGTAAGATTAACAGTATTTTGTCTCTACCTGCAATTCATCTCATGTAAACAATAACGTGGCGCACAGCATGACGTGAAAAAAGGCACATACTTTTGATGTTGCGTGACGAACTCTGTATTCCTCGTCCACACGTAAACTGAAAAAAAGGAGTTTTAAAAAATCAGAAACAGCTGCGTTTTTAAAAATACCCGTGAAGGTGTGGACGTAGTGTAATAGAGTTAGTAGTTTACTTTCTTACTACCTGTAATTTATTGCAGATTACTTGTATTTGCTTAATTGTTTACTAAATGTTTGAGGTGTGAAAGAAACTGCAATGGAGCAAAATATGGGTGTGTGTGGTTGGAGAATGTGGTCGCGCGAGAAGAGGGGGGGGGCGCGAACATTTTTCTTGTAAAACAAAGGGGGGCCTAGCAAAAAAAGTTTGGGAACCACTGGTTTAGAGAAAAGAGTAAGAGCTGTGGCACTGAACACAATCTGTAAAATCTAATCCATTTGTCTAAATGATGTGTGAATACAATTTAAACATTAATCTCTCCATTTAACAGCTGGGTCGAGCAAATAATGAATAAAGACTCAACGTGCATACGTGGATAAACAACAAACAGCTCCAGTGATGTAGGAAAACGTCACACATGACAACAGTTATATTTAGAGAATTTCAGAAACCTGCCAACTAAAAACAAACACTTTTAAAGCTGATCTCATTAATGACTGTATATGATGCAGCCATATCACTTATTTACCCGCTGAGTAAGAAATGCAAAGCTAGCTGTGATCCTAAAGGCTTTTTGAGGCTGTTTACTGCGTATGTGACCAGTCGTTCATATAAATAACGTCACCCTGCTTTACCACCAGAAATGTTTATGACAGATTAGAGGCCAGCATCCAACCGCGCTTTCATTCCAGTTATTTTTGTTTTAATGCATGCGTGAATCAATTAATTCTGTCATAAAAGGCCACCATAAACTGTGTGCAGAAGTTAATGAGTCTGGCATTACCACATCATTACACCAGCTGGCAAAATGGAGCATGTGTTGTTTGTCATAATATATGCTGCCACGCTTAACAGTCATAAATTGTTTGGATTGGTAAATTTCCTTTTCTGTTTGATGACAAAGACAAAAGGCATGTGCACTGAGATTAGCATAGCAGCAGCAGGCACATACTTCCATACCATGTGTGCATACAGGTGTGAGGTCAGGCTGCTCCAAAGGATGCCAGGTTCAAAAGTGGAGATTTCTGGGAGGTTCAAACACCTTGTTATCAAATGTTTGAAGATGCCCTAGTTATTCTTATACAGCTAAATTTAGCGTAGGTCACTACATTTCATACTTTCATACTTTATTAAACATTTTGGAGTTTCTCCTCTGCAAAGAATAGTTGTGAGCATTTTGTCCGCTAATCAATCGACTGTAGAATCGCTGTTCACAGATGTAAATCCCAACAAACTGAACATGAGCAGGAAAGATCTTTAAAGAAATCTTTAAATCCATCCATTCATTTTCTTAACTCCACATCCAACCAGGGTTGGGGGACAGACTGACACTTTTCCATGCTCACACTGGAAAAGTTTAACACACGTTGGATTTCAAAACATTCAAAAACTTGAGGGCTTATCCCTGCAACACTGCACTGCCCCTTGGCAAACATGCTAGCCACTAATGCCCGATAAAGCCTGCAGATGCATCACACTGAAGTCTACTCATGCATCATGTTTCTTGTCGAAACAGAGGTACAAAACGTGCCTCCATCCATCCATCCTCTTATAAGCAGTCTAGAACTCATTGAGGGGGGAGGAGCCCATCCTGTCTCAAGGTCACCAGGCCCTTCACCACGGTGGCATGATGGGTAGCTCTTGTCTGTGCCAGCCAGTCAGCCGGCCAGGAACTGTTCTGGTTTGCCTGGCCAACATTACCTTGACTGAAAGGAGAGAAGGAGGCACCGGCAACCCCTGCCGCTCAGTAACTGGTACCAAATGGTGCCTCCCCTCTAGGGTCCTGACCTGCAAGCAGGCAAAGTCCCAGGACACCTCAGAGCTAAGCTGGAGGATGGGCAGACAGCTGTCTTCTGTCACTGGGCCCGTGGACCTTGAAGATCACCGTTCGCTGCATACACAGTCATTTAGAAACAGACCTGCTCAAAAATCAGGACGCTACATTTAAAATGAAGCTATATTTCTCCGCCATCTATTTCCAGAGCTACGTTTATTGTTCTCCTTTCCATTTACAGCTTTAATACTGGTTTGAGACAAAGGCTACGTGCAGAGTATCCAGAAATAGGGAAAATAAGTAAAAATAATTGAGCACACAATGCTTTTCTATGAAATGACACTTCATAGTTGTTCTCTTATTTTGGAAAAGCAGACATACTTAGCTTTGTCATATTCAGTTTTATGCATTTATCCTCAGCAGGATGACGTCAAAAATAAAACTTTTAGGTAGTCACTGTAGTAATTATGCTCTGTTTATTTTCTCTGCATAATTAAAGATCAAATATGTAAAAATCATGTTTAGGTAAAACAGTTAATATGAAAACAACAAGTGAAAAAATACTTTTATTTCTTAATTCTCCTGCAACGATTGTTGCCTCAGGAGAATTAAGATCTTTTTGAAGATTTAAAGATATAACAGAGAAGACGTAAACGGCCTCATGTCCTGTACTGACACCTTCCCCTGTGAAGCCAGCGAGACTCTGAGGAACAATGTTATATGGATTTTGATGGGGAGAAGCTGCATAATTAATTTGTATATTCTAGCATGACAGATGTTTGATTTTGGCTGTAAAAGTAATTAATAAGAGAGTGAAGGGAGAGGCAGATTGCTGGAAGATTATTTATGAAGACTCCTCACTGAGCACGTTAGAAGTAGGGGGGCTGAGAGAGAGAGAGAGAGTGTGTGTTACACAGGGTATCTCCCCTTGCTTGAGCCCTAACATCAGCTGTCCCAGCTGTTAGCCTAGCTGCTGCCACTGTCATCAGATTCGTTTTGTCCATCTATATGCTGAAATGACTGCCATACACACTGAATATGCAGGTTTTCCCACAAATAGATTTTTGGTGATTGGCAGCTACGCGTGTTCATTTAGCATCTCAGGAAAACTTCAAATAGTCAAAATCACCTTTTGCACTGCAGATAGTGATGGCAATCTTTATTTCTCTCTTAATATCCACTGTGCCAAAGAGCCACTATAACGAGAACCTGCATCAGGTGGAGCTCTGGTTCATGTGCCACTAAGCCAAGCTCATCGAGACCGGAGACAAAATACAAGAACTACTATCGACATATACAGAGTGCTTAATAAATTAGACCACCACCCAAAGTAAGGTCGGGTGGTGGCTGTCATAAACTAACAGTATTGGTAGTAAGCAAAATCCTTTAGTTAGCACAAACTCTTTAACAGTGTTGCCAACTCCTCAGTAAGGAAAATCGAATCTGAAAACTCGCTAAATATAGCAACAAAGTTGCTAAGTTAGCAACACTGCTCTTTAATCAAAATTAACGCTCAAATATTATTTCAAATTCAAAATTTACAAAAAACAGCAGATTGTAGTGAAGGATTCTTTTTAATTAAGATGCCAAATTACAATTATTTAATTCCTCAACAGAAAGATTAGTTTTAGTTTTAGTGGATGAATGTTATACTTGATTAATTTCTCAGAAACTTCTCAGAGAAGCCCAGTGTGCCAGCACAAATATGGGTATAAAAATGTGAATTCAGTCATTTTTAGACTTAAAGTTTGTCAAATTCCTAAAATGTTTTTGGTTTATTCGTTTTTGTTACAAGTGTTATAATAAATTTGTTTCAAGAAAAAAAATATTTTCAAGGTGAGCCAAAAACCTCTATTTTTTCTGTTTTTTATATGGCAGCATACAAGAAAAATCCTGATATTTCGCCTTTTTTATCCACCATAAAATACTACTAGTATTACAATTTGTTCAGAGAAGAATAATAAATTAGTATAATAGTTAATTTGAGAAGATGCATGTCTTTTCTCAGTGCACACTTTTATGCAGGTGCACACACACCAACCACCATGGGGTCTAAATGTGTGAAAAACACGGATATGTGATATCACCAATAAAATTACTGCCACATTTCTGCATACTGATCTGACAATCAGGGCTGGCAGGTTTGATTCAGGACTTTATCATCATCTTCCTCTCCCTTCCAAACCCCAAGTTTTGCAAAAGTTTCCTGCAAATGCTTAAATCCTGAGCACTGTACAGTATGTTTAGTGGTTTCAGTTTCCATGTTAACATGCATAACTTGTCAAAATGCTTCACTGTGGACCAATTTCGTCACCCATGACTAGAAAAGAAAGAAAGCCTCACATGAATCAGGGCTTTCCCACTTTGGTTAAAGGCATGCCTGGACTTACAGAAACACAGGCCCAACAGGAGAAAGAAAATAATTAGATACGGCTCTGCGTTTTGCAACAGCAGGGACGGGACAATTTATGCTCCAATCTAGGCACAAACTTCCGCTTTTCTTTTTTTCCCCCTTTTATTACAGAGCTGTACGCCTTCAGAAGATAATAATGAACTGTAATGGATGCCAAACAGTGAGGACAGGGAGTGAATGTAATTTTCTCAATGAGGGCATAAATCTCACACTGAGGCTGTTACTGGAGAGTCTTGTGGATATTCAAATCTGCTGGTTTGATTGAAGCAGTCACTGTACATCACAGCCCTTGTAACTCGACAGAAGGTTAGTGCAGGTGATCTGGCACAATGTGATCTCGTTCGCTGTAAGCACAGATGCTCTGTAGGATCTTATTAGTCGCCATTGATTAAAAACAAAGCAACGACAGTGGTGTATAGGAAGGGTCTACTTAATCAACCCCCACTGTTCTCACTGTAATATACAAAGATGCTGTTTTAACAAAAGAATCTTGTTTTAGTTAGCTGTGAAATCTTTGAGCTCACATTAGCAGATAACCAGATCCATGGAGTTTAGGATGTGAATAAAACTGAGGGGGAGAAAAACCCATGAGTGGATAATTACAGAGTGATTACAGCCTGAGTGATTTGTTTAGCTGGCTACATGATGAGACCTACAGGTGAACATCTTTATTTAATAGCTTCTGCAGGTGTCGCTTGCAGAAAACCAAAAAGACCCCTAGCCATGATTCCCTCTTGCAGATGTGAGTGTGGGAGAAGAAAAAACAAACAAACAAACAAACAAAACTATAGTCAAAAAAGAACAAAAATCGTAATTTGGCTGGTGTTATATGTACTGGTTTGCGTCCATGTAGACCAGGGGTGGGGAACTCCAGGCCTCAAGGGCCGGTGTCCTGCAGGTTTTAGATCTCACTCTGGGCCAACACACCTGAATCAAGTGATTAGTTCATTACCAGGCCTCTGGAGAACTTCAAGACATGTTGAGGAGGTCATTTAGCCATTTAAATCAGCTGTGTTGGATCAAGGACACGTCTAAAACCTGCAGGACACCGGCCCTCGAGACCTGGAGCTCCTCAGCCCTGATGTAGACAAAATAAATATTTTCCACTTTTAAAGAGGCAGAAAAGGCCTATATTTGGAGATTGGAGAGTTTGGCACTGATAAAAAGAAATCACTTTTCTACTCACACCAAAAACCACAATTCAAGCACTAAATAAGAAGCAACTTTGGTGATGGGTTGAGTGAAGCAGCTGTGGGCAGGCTATAGCTTGTGGCGTATGTGGCCAATACTATGCTCAATTTATGTCATAAAATTCACATTTTTTCGTTAGTTAATGAATAATACAGACCTGACACATGTATTAGGGTGTTCAATAAATCTAAAAACTCAGTAAAGCAAATGGAGAGAAATTAATTTTCCACAGAGTAACTTTTAAAATAATAGAAAATTATACAATTCGACTGTAAAGTGTATAAAGTTGAAACTTTGTGTGCATCCCACTGGTTTGGCTAAACACAGGTTTATGTGAAGGCTTTGGGTTAAGTATTTCAATAAGCTAATTGTCCCAAGGTCAAAAAAATCTTTACACTCAAACAAATGCTGTGCCAACATAACTGAAATCTGATTATATATAGTTTTGTTTTACAACGGTAGGCAACAAGTACAATTTATAATAAACGAAGGGAAAGACAGAGAATAAACAGGACCATTATAATCATTTGTATACTTAGTGATGGAAAATTACTCCAATTTCACTTTCTTTAGTAAATGTGACTTCCAAAACAAGATAATATTATACTTTATATTATATTTCTTATCTTTACCATTACCAATCTAGTACACACTTTGGCTTTACTTTTGCCTCTCCACGAAAAACCACATTTTCTAGCCACCAGGTTGTGGCAGTTCACATTTATGTATTCATTTATTACAAAGTTCAATAAAAGTATCGTTTCCAGAGTCGATGAGTAACTGTAAATAATTGTGATTTAATAATGACCTAAATAAATGTCTCTGATGATCACTGTCGCAATTAAGCAGCCTTACACATCTGCAGTTGTTAAATCTTAGGACTGTGGGAATGTTAGCGTTTTATATCACAGCTCAAAGAACTGATGATGACAACATCGCAAAATGCATAAAAATGTGAAACAAGAACAGGAATAATAATGTTAATTTGTTTATTATGTCTCTTTTTGGCAAATAACTTACACTTGAACTACAAGCGTAGAATTACTTCAGATTTCAAAAATGGCAATTACTTCAGAATCATCACGTGTACATATAAAAAAGATTGGTGTAAGAAGATCAATGACTATCAGGACAATTCTTAGTCCCGATAGTCTCAGTGCATTCTTACTAGAGGTGGGAATCACCATACATCCCACGATACGATATTATCACAATACTTAACGCACGATACGATATTATTGCAATTTTAAAAAATATTTTGCGATATTCAGATTCTGTACATAACGGTAAACTTTATCAATATTCATTTTCTCTAATATCAAAGTCTCACACTCAGTCTTTCTCTCATTTCAGTTTTATTGTTGACAAACTGAACGGTTTGTATTACAGTCTAGTCCAACTTAACTGAACGGAACCATCTGGTACAATTACAGCTATTCTGAACTATGCAGTTTATGAAAACTATGCAGCCCCTTCAGCAACTGAAGAATTTGAAAGTAAATTAAAACAAAATATAATTTTACATTAAATAAAAAGTTTTAAACCTAATTAAAATAAAACATGTCTTAAATTAAAATAAGTAAACTGTCATGTTTATTGCTTCCAAAAAAAAGTTAAACACATTTGGACAGTGAAGGAATGTCAGGATTCTTGCTCAGAAAAAGGATCAACATGCTCTGAAGTCAGAGCACAAAAACCTTTTTTTGTAACAAAATATCGATTTCTGCTGTCCCTGTATCGATACATTATTAGCAAACAAAATATCACGATACTACACAGTATCGATTTTTCCCCCACCCCTAATTCTTACTCAAATCACTCTAATTTCACTTTTGAAAAGCAGTTTTACTTTTAGCACATCTAAACTCAGATGGCTGAATCCAGTGGTTCTGGAGCAAATTTATCCATCTGTATTTCTGTTAATGTTAAACCACAAAAGCAGCTGTAAGATTTAGTTTTCCTTACAAACACAGTTTAAATGATAAATTACCAGTGAAATCCTTTAAGCTGAAAAGCTGTGATCATTTCACAAGAGGAGAAAATAAAACATGATAAAAGAAAATCTGCAAAAATAATTCACAGGCTGTTAAATTACATTTGCAGTTATGTGACTGAGGTAAATTAGTTTGAGTGAATTTGCTTAATCTTCTCTTTCTGCATTTTAATTCACAGATTTTAAGATGAGTGAGAGAAAATGATTTATTAAAACCATTCTGTACTAAAAAAGTAAAAATGGTTTAGACAGTAAAATCTCACTTCAAATACTTGTTTGACCTCTTTCGGGCAATCTAATTAGATCTCTTTGATGGTAAATGGTAAGACTGCAGAATTGGTAGGTAAGCTAAAAAAGAGATTCTTAGCACATAATTGTACAGATGTGTCTGATTAATGGGTAATGCATTTGAAATTAATTACAAGCAATAAATTAGCACTCCAACACAAGACAAAGTGAATTGAATCTTTCTCTTTCGTGAAGGATAAATAGAGAGATGAAATATAATGAAGAAAGGATGAAAGTGATCATAAAGAAATACATTTGCATACTAATTAAAACCAACCTAATAATCTCCCCCATAGTCTTCAAAGAAGTGTACTCAATAGAAGTCATTTCCATAACTTACTGAATTATTGTGCCACTGTCCTACAGTACTGTGCTCGTCTGTCTCAGCTAGGTGAGCTCTTCTTTTGTTTTAAACTTTTTATGCCAACTCTCAATGCTGTTTAGTGGAATTCAAAGCAAACTCTTAATACAAGGGTTAACTGTCCTTTCAGTGTGTTCACTACAAGACTTTAAACATCAAAAGAGAACATTTAAGACCTGTTATAAACGGCTCTAATGAATTCCTCCCCATGACATTGCAGGTATCATTTAACTGGAAGACATAAAAAAGCTTGTTAATAAATGATCCGTGTTAAAAAAAATCATCTACAGATTTAGGTGTTTCTTTTTGCAGCACGACAAAGTTCACTCCGGTATTACATTTATGAAGCAGGTGCTAACCTACATTCAGTGAATCACTGTCCTTTAGAGCAGAAGAAACATATGGCGCCGTTTGACAGTTTCCTACACACAACCTGTCGCCTCTTAAAGGCTCCACAGTCAACAGGGAATATTAACCTGTGAGGACCAGGAAGAAAGAACTGAACAAGTTCAAATAACAGTACACACCTGTTCAGAAGTTTTGGGTCACTAAGCAGTTGCTTTTTTATTTATTTATTATAAGGTAAGCACAGTAAATTCTTATAGTTTATAAGTTTGGAACTAAGTTGGCTGTTTCTCTTTAATCTCAAGAGTTTATTTTTTCTTTGTTAAATAGAAATGACCCTTGGAGCTGCAAAAGTGAATTAATAGTTAATGGAATTATTAAGAAATCCTTTATGACTTTTAACTGAATATCTATGTAAACTAAAAAGGTCATTTTAAGTAACTATCACTGCAGCGTTCCTATTACACATTAGCTTATCATCACGTTCCCACAGCTGAATCTGTTAACAAAGACAGCAAAACAAGTAGCTTGCTAAGTGTCAACAGCACCACCCTGTATGGTTTCAATTAGTCTCAAAACTCTGTTTTACTGTAATTTAACCTGCAACTGAGAGCCTGTTGTTGCTACATAGATATGACTATATACATAGGTATGCTCTACATGGTATACTAAGGTTGAAAAAGCACTACAGCTGAACTTGAGCTGTGTTTCTTCTGCTGCCATCTCAGTTAATATATGACTATCTGAATCCCATTAAAATGTGAATCGCTACACTGAGTCTGGAGTAGCAGCACCCAGTTCTCCACCTACCTGCAGGATGTGGTTAGAGTAGATCTCCAGCTTACAGCATATTGTCAAAGCACAACAAAAACTACCCATTTAACTGTGGTGTAAAGTTCTTTAGCAAATAACTGCAACTGATTAAAAAGGTACACCAAGACAGCCAGCCTGTCCAAGTCTGTGTGAGGGAAACACTGTACATGCAAGCATGGATTTAAACTTTCCTCCATTCACATTCAATTCAATTTTATTTATACAGCGCCAAATCACAACAAGTCGCCTCAAGGCGCTTTATATTGTAAGGCAGACCCTACAATGATACATACAGAGAAAACCTCAACAATCATATGACCCCCTATGAGCAAGCACTTTGGCAACAGTGGGAAGGAAAAACTTCCTTTTAACAGGAAGAAACTCCAGGCTCAGGGAGGGGCGGGGCCATCTGCCACCACCGGCTGGGGTGAGAGAAGGAAGACAGGATAAAGACATGACAGATTAATAACAAGTATGATTGAGTGCAGAGAGGTCTATTAACACAGAGTGAGTGAGAAAGGTGACTGAAGAAGAAATACTCAATGCATCACGTTCTTAATTATATTCAAGTCTGCACCTTTGTTCAAACCTGAACCTTGTTTATACTCAGCTGATCAACGCTTCAACTGTATCTAAGGGCTTCACTGTATCCAAGTCAGTGCAGCCTTCTGAGGAAAACTGTTGCACATCTGTGTGTGCACAGCTTATGTCCTTTATAAGATGGCCTCTTTTTCTTTATATAGCCACATGGAACTAAATGTAGATGTATTATCATACAAAAACTTTCACTAGTTGAGATTAAATAAATCCTTCTGTTAATTTTCCGGCCTTCTCCCTCATCTGCAGTCATGAGGACAGCCAGTGGGCTTCTTCATCCCAGTGGGGTAAACCTCTCAGAAGCAATATGTAATTAAACTCGGAGAGCATATTCTTTAATCCTAAAGGCTATTATGGATTTATGGTCAGTGCATTGTCTGAGCTCCACAATAGCTTTTCCTCTCTGCACCATATATGCTCTTAAATGGGTAGATAAAGATTTTGTAACCCTTTTAAATCCAGCTTCATCATGGACTAATACGTCAGCCTTTGTGTTTGGCCTGGGATGGATAGAAAAGCTCAAAAAGGATAGAGTAATCTGTAATTATAATGCATCAGCCATCATCAATGACATATTTCTGAATCCTTTTCCAGTCACATTAGTAATGAGCAGAGCTGTACATGTGGAATTGTAATTACGTTGTATTCATTTTTAGCTCTCAGGGATTAAAGTATTGACTATGTTTAATTGCAAGTGTTCTATATTTTAGAACAGTGGAGCCCTGATTAAGAGTGACCCATCCCCACCGCAGGACGCTTTGAAATGCCGTGAATACTTAACTTAATTGCTACTTTCATTTGCAATATTTTGACTCAATCTCCTTTCTCTGGCTCTGCGGGGAACTGCTGATGTAACATTTCCCCCATCTGCGAACAAGCATCGCTGGAACAGGGATTTTTCTCAGCTTCCTTTATTCCTTTACGTTACTTGTCCAAGTCAGAAGCACCATAAAAGTTTTTGATTTTAAATATGTACCATATGATTATGTTTTGGATAGCTGATCGTTCATCAGTATAAGTTTAAGTCTTTATTGATTCCATTTAATCATTTTCAATGTTTAATGCCCATGTAGTGGCTTTTCAAAGATGCAGTCCTCTTGGGGAAAATAGGAAACCATTTCATCATATCCAAATACACAAGACTGAATTTCATGCAAATCAAATATATCAACAAACACTATTACCAAAAGTGTTTGAATTCTAGGCTGAAAACCAAGGAGGAAAAGAAAAACTGTAAAGCCAGAAACTATTTAACCTGAGGCTTGTATGCTGTATGCAAAAGATGGAAATAGCCTCAGAGTTTAAAAGGTGAAGTCAATGTGGAAGAAGCTTAAACCTGCATCCTATCAAACGGGTAACGAAGGTGTTGAACATGTATTGAACACATTTTGGACAGAGAGGACAGATGGTTTGAAAGAGGAGTGAAAGAAGCATCTATGTCCACTGTGAGCGACCATCTTTGAACAGAGGCGGTGGTTTACGACACCAGCTGTCTGCCATCTATAATCCAGTTTTGAGTTCCCTTCCCAGACGCTTTAACGCCCACTCACATCCTGGGCCTTCTGACCTCAGGAATTCGCATGATAAGGTGGGGCCAGGTTTCACAATGAACTCACCCGAAACCCTGGCTGACTGGGACCCACACCCAGTTCCACACCTTGGCTCAGGCGATTAGAGGATCATCAGGGGGTCCTTTTGTCCCTCTGCGGGGGGACACTCCCACTAGGTTTAAATCTGGGACTCTCCACCATTTGACCTTAGAACTGAAGAAGCTTCTCGGATGAGAGGTGAAACATCTTCAAGCAACTTAAAGAAGTCCAGACGCTTTTCTTTGCAAGCTCCTTTGACTACGATGACCTGGATGACTGAGAACCTTCACAGACAGAAGGTGTTGAACCTGGTTTTTTTGGGGGGGGGGTTTGGGGGGAGATTCAAATTCATCTGAGATATTTAGTAGATGCACCTAAGGTTTTTGCATTTCACTACAATAACCAACAGCAAACCTTGATTTCTTGGATTTCTCTTGTTTACTACCCGTCTGTAAAAGTCACAACCTGCTAGAACCCTCTCCAGAAAAGCCACTTACATATTCCAAGGATTTATATTCACTAGGGGTGGGGAAAAATCGATACTGTGTAGTATCGTGATATTTTGTTTGCTAATAATGTATCGATACAGGGACAGCAGAAATCGATATTTTGTTACAAAAAACGTTTTTGAGGACTGACTGACTTCAGAGCATGTTGATCCTTTTTCTGAGCAAGAATCCTGACATTCCTTCACTGTCCAGTTTTTTGGCAGCAATAAACATGACCGTTAACTTATTTTAATTTAAGACAAGTTTTATTTTAATTAAGTTTAAAACTTTTTTATTTAATGCAAAATTATATTTTGTTTTAATTTACTTTCAAATTCTTCAGTTGCTGAAGGGGCTGCATAGTTTTCATAAACTGCATAGTTCAGAATAGCTATAATTGTACCAGATGGTTGATTCAGTTAAGTTGGACTAGACTGTAATACAAACCGTTCAGTTTGTCAACAATAAAACTGAAATGAGAGAAAGACTGAGTGTGAGACTTTGATATTAGATAAAATCAATATTGATAAAGTTTACCTTTATGTACAGAATCTGAATATCGCAAAATATTTTAAAAAATTGCAATAATATCGTATCGTGCATTAAGTATTGTGATAATATCGTATCGTGGGATGTATGGTGATTCCCACCTCTAATATTTACAAGAACTAGTTCTTTTGAAAGGAGATCGAGAATTACAAGCGACCAAAAAAGACATTTTAATTGTAAATTGGACATAAGAAACAATACCAGCTGTGATCACACCCTTTACGTGCCATAAACAAATAAAGACATTTTCATCTTTTCCAATCAGCTGTTGGATCACTGCGTCCTTTTCTGTCACACACACACAACTGAAAATGATCAGGTCTTGCTGTCTCAATGATAATGTATTCTCTCTTATTTGACTTTTTAATGGGCTTTCGCCTAATTATCATCACATGGTTCCAAAGATGTGTGCTGGGGAGCAAACTGAGGAGTCTGGGAACAAAAGGAGGTCAGATCTGGAGGTGTTGGCACATGGCCTGATCCGCTCCGGTACCCCCCTCTTCCCGTTTTTGTGCAGCGATAAATTTTCCCCTTGAAGATGATGTCAATATGTTGATGTGCCTTCCTTTATTAAGATACCATCCAACTGATAACAAGTCCTGCTGTGTATTACCAACATAAATAATTAGAACAGAGACCAAGGAACGGCAGGTGGCTTTTGGCACAAAGAAATAATCATACTTGATGTGGAAAATAAAGTAAAAGGACCCATCTGTTCACGGCAGGGGGAGGCGAAAAAACACGTTAACATATTGTCAGTAACATTATGAAATACACAGTTAATAATTTTGTCATGGCACATGGCTCTGGACACTTGTTTTAAATAATCTAACAGAAGTGAGCCAGGCCCTGCTTCGATGCTTCAAATTAACCGCAGATTTGCACGCTCATGACTACCGGCCATTTTGTCACACGCTCTGCCAATTATTTACTCAAAGGGCTGATGAAGAAGGAGGCTGGAAAATATGTAACGGAGAAATTACAACATGTGGTACAGTATCTGACCAGATAACTGTCTGTCCAATACTTTGATTCAGAGTCGTGCACATAGGGGGAGATTTTAGGCAATTATTTGTGTTGTGAGCAAGTTTGTGCCTTTGAAAAATTTACAGTATGCGCCTAGGCTCAGCTGCCTTTTTGAATATATTAGAAAGCCAAAATTACCGCAATAAAGAGGTTGTCTATGATGGCCACTTGAGCCAATCAAAGTTCAAGAGGGCTCTTGTCAAGGGCTCTTTGACTGCTATGAGAAATCCGTGGCATACTTAGGCCACCTCAGGTGCCTGCATTGATATAATCTCCTCTTACTCCGTTGTGTACCAACAGGTTCATCAGTGAGGGCTGTTCTACAAATCAAATTTATTTACTTGCTTGATTGAGATGATCAGTTTAATGTTTACTGGTGTGTGGAATCATCTTTGGTATATAAATGAGATGATTAAGGCTGCAGGGCTTCCCTGCTCGGGGATCTAACAGACGCCTCAGAACACAGCACTGACTGAACTTCAGTGCACATTTCCTGTTTATTTACTGCTGTTTTCTCACAGCTTTTTCTGCATGACTCTGGAAAAAAGGAGAAGTAATTTTAATCAAAAAAATTAAAAAAACACTGCAGCCTGCAGCCAAACCACTGATTATTATCTTAGAAGATCACAGGTACCATGTAGGCTGTAAAGCAGTGGTTCTTAACCTGGGTTCGATCGAACCCTAGGGGTTCGGCAGAGCCTCCGCCATGACATGCACGGCTCATTTTGTGCACCAGTAAAAAACATATCTATGTCTTGAATTTGAAAAAAAATCACATTTTATTTTTCACTAAAGAGGGGTTCAGTGAATGCGCATATGAAACTGGTGGGGTTCGGTACCTCCAACAAGGTTAAGAACCACTGCTGTAAACAGATAATCTGCTCCTCAAGGTTCATGTAAACATTTTTGAATTATAGGTAATTTATTGATAATGTAAAGTGAAATATCACTAAATAAATAACATGCTATAGCCACTATCCAAAACAGCAGAAGTTCAGTTCATAGTTTTCAGTTAAAGCTGATGCATGTTGATTTTAGTGACTCACTTAATAAAAAAGTAATCTGTTCTCTACAACAGTGGCTGATTTCTATAATCATATTGATATTGATATATTACAGGTGCATGACTTTGAACAACTATAACCAAATGACAGTAGAAACGTACATGTTGTTTTAATGTCTTATAATGTTGAAGTAAAAAAGGCCCCTCTGTTTGTAGCCTTCACGGGCCGCTCGATGCAACATCTCATTTAGCACTTCTGGTTACGTTTAGGAACCTTTTAAATTCCTGTCAAACTCTCCCAGCTGTATGCAATGAAGATCATTTCTATTTTATGTTTCTAAAATCTAAAATCTAGCTTTAAAACCAATGAAATTGATTTTTACTCAGAAAATAAAAGTCTAATGACCACTGAGGAGCGTGAAGGTCAATACACATAGCAGGGTAGTGTTTCCCATACATAGACTTAACCTGGGTAGGCTAACATGCTCAGATCAGCATTTGATTCCTTCTTTAACAATAATGAAACAACAATGACACACATGTTGCTACAGTCCAACACCACGCAGTATAAAGTGCTTTAAGACCTCTACAGTATCTTCATTTTTCTCACAAACATTATCAGTTTCAACCTTAACCTCTTACTTCAACCCCCCTAAAACTAAACACCCATTTCAAGCCTCTTTCTGATCTTGTTTCAATTAAGAGTAACACGCTCGGCGAAGATGCCGAGGTGCAACAGCAGCAACAGAAGGGGGGAAATGCTAGCACGTCTTCTCTAAAATGGCTGCTCCTGTATCCCTTGCAGGGAAACATTATTCCTAATAAAAGTTCCTTGGAGAGTTCTTTGAACCTGAAAAGAAACACTGCCTATACCCAGGAGCAAAGAAGGCCATTACAGCTTGTAGTGGAAGATTTAATAGGTGTCATAATTTATCATGTAAACCGAAAAGTGTTTCTTAATTAAGTGCGAGCGTTAATGAATTTTTTAATTTGATCCCTGTAAGTACTTTGCCATGCTAATTGCAATATTCCACACATTAGTTATCGGCTATTGCCCTTGGCTATTTGCTGTCGTGAGGGAAGGATCCTCTTTTCCCTTCAGCTTAAGTTCATTAACTGAGTCTAAGCAAAAACTACGGGCACTATGAGTATGTGGAATATTTGGGTCTTATGTTCTGATAAATATAAAGATTTTATTGCAAAGTTGTTTTCATAGTGGCCACACTGACAGTGATTTAAATGTCTTTTGTTCTGAAAACAGCGATCAGTTGTACTTGTTAGACATTTGGGCATCTGCTTGCTCCTAACGCCACATCCCTGTACCTCAGAGATTGCACATGAGAGTAATCATTGAGTGAGCTATTTAAAATGACTAATGTAAGCCAGGCTCAGTCTTGATGACTGCCTTTGTATCCAAAGTCTTGCTATCACTGGTGGCAGGCTCATATTGTTCAGCGCAATTAATCTGTTTGAGAAACATAATAATGAAGTTGCCAACTGGTGCCTGCGCTAGTATTTTATTAATCAACTGCAATTAGGCTGTGTCGCTATGTCCTTAGGATGACTTTTCATTCACTTGCAGAAAAAAGCAGTACGCCAGCCCAACAGTGCGCTCAGTGAGAAATACCGTTCGCCGCTACAGAGATCACAGATGGGCTCAGACAGACATAAAGCAATAACAATGTGGGGAAATTACTGTCAGCCGCTATGCAAATGCTAGTGAGTTTGGGCTCTGGGTATTAAATTTGTCTACTTTATAAGTGATTTCAGAAAGAACCAAAGCCATTTTAGAGTTGCTGAATTTTAGTAAGGATCGGCACCGTCGCGTATGGATGATACAACTGTATAATCCACACTGGTAACAAACAGAGACAGGCTACTGTAAAATTCTTTTGCTGGGAGGAAAAATGGCAACACAGCTGATGATGTTTCTGATTTTTAACATACCCAAGGGTCTGTTGAAGCACTGTGTCAATAGTTAACCTAGACCTGCTCAGAAAGTACTTAGAACCACAGTAGTTTACAACATTTTGACATTGCAATGTTTAATGAATACTTGGAAACGACAGTGTTTAGACTAGGGCTGCCTCAAAAGATTATTTTGATAGTCGACTAGTCACCGATTATTTTTGCGATTAGTCGACTAATCAGATCATCATCCATTGGACGTAAAACGTACAGCTTATTGCACCAGCAGCATCTGCTCTTATATAACAATCATTAGCTTACAGCTTTAAGTGTTTAAGGTCTGTGCTAACTAAAAATAAAGACAAGATGATAGATTGTTGTTGTTGCAGATTGTTTTGGTGAAGTTTAATAAACTCCTTGCTATCTAAAATATAACAGGACACCGGAGTATATTCTCGAGTATCTCACACTTCTGATAATCAGCTGTCTGCTTGATGTTTATTCAGCTGTGTAAAAACTACAACTTTAATCTCAGCGATTTACTCAGGAACAAATAAAATACTAAAAACAGCCAAACAATAACATTTTTAAGTTATCTAAGTGACTTATATATCATGTTTAACCTGAGTAGCGAAAGACGGCGGTGGGTTTGAAAACGATTTGCCGGGAGTCCGCTGTTCTCATGGCTCTAGTGAGCCTAGCCCCCGGCTAGCTATCCAGCTAGTGGGTAACAGACGTCTCCGAAAACGTCGGAGCGCTTTTGAAAATATGTGGTGTCTTGATAAACTGAGCAGATATTTGATGTTTACACAGCTACATTCTCGCCTGAAAATATGTTAAACGTTTATTTTGTGACCCAGAAAGAATAATAAGAGTAATATTAAAACTAACGAGCTGCCGCCATTGTTGGAAACTGAGCTGGACTGCGCTATGAATTCTGGGACACAGCTTCTTCTTCTTCTTCGGGGTTTAACGGCAGCTGGCATCCTTGTACATGCAGTGCTGCCATCCTCTGTTTCAGTCCGTTATTACACTCTTAAATCCTACTACTTATTCCTGCGTCTTTTGGGATCTTACAAAGCCTCAAACGACGCGTCGACTATTAAATCAGTCGTCGACGATTTTGATAGTCGACGTAATCGTGACTAGTCGACTAATCGTGGCAGCCCTAGTTTAGACAAGTGAAATTCAAGGTGGTACTCTGTTCACGGCCATCAAGTCAAACCATCAACCAATCTCCATTTAAAAGAAAATAATATTTAACACAATCAGTGTTAAATAAGTGAGTGAAATATAAAGTATACAGCAAACATGCCCAACATGGAAAAAAAAATCTGCTTTCTGTGTTTTTCCTCTGATAAAAATTAAAACTATCTACCGTTTGTCAATTAAATATGACAAACAGTACATAAATGTGGTTGATAGAAACCACAGAACTAGACAACTAGTTCATAATGTCTTTACAGCATTTTCAGGGGAAGAAATCTTGAAAATTGTACTTCTGACTGACCTCAGATAGGGCGTGGATTGGTATTGATTTGTTACAATTCTCTATTTGCTTTGTTTCCATTCCAATTTCAGCTACATTTAGATTGAAGCACTAATATAAATGTTTAAACACAGTGTGTCTTGCCTAAAAATCTCTGTACTTCGGCTGTTTGTGAGTCCGCTCGTGTATGTTTCCTGTCATCATTTTAAAAACCTCAAATTATAAGCGCCCATTTACATCTTTTCTCCTCTGTTCTTCTTTTCTCTTTGTTTTCTGTCTCTACTATCCAAATTCATTCATCCAGTCACTTTTTTACTATCTTCCCTCCCTTTAAAAAACATGGAACTACAAGGAGTGGCTGTGGGGTGAATGTGTGTGAATATTAGATTAGCACTTCAGTAGGAAAAAGCATAGAAAAAAGTGCTTGTGTGGATGGTTGAATGAGGCATGTTGTATAAAGCACCATGAGTGCTCACGCAGAGTAGAAAAGTGTTATATAAGAACCATTTACAACAAGCTGCATTCTGCTTAAACTATCAGGAAAAAGGAAGCTGACAAGCTGAACTGTTAACGGCGACTGTTATCCACTTCCAGCAAAAACACCATTCAATTTTCAGAGGAAACCATTCAAATATTCTTTAAGGATCACGTCCAACCCCAAACTGCTCTCCAATGACTGCACAGCTGCATTTAACTTGCTAGTTTTGCACTGGAACTAATTTTCACTTATTTCTGACTACCACACAACACAGTTTGAACTTGTTTTTATCTCTGCATGTTGCTTCTGTTCTTACAGGATCATATCATCATATTTCACCTCACACACTTTGTTGTTCTCATGCCTGGTAGTGTGTTGCTGTGTACTGGCTCCTGCCAAACCTATTGGTAGTATGACTTAATTAATATACTGCGCGCACGTGTGCATGCATATATAAACATGCATAAAAGTGTAAGAGGTTCCCTTTCAAACAGAACAATCAAAAAACAACTTTGATCAAACTGTGTGTGTTCGTTTTTCAAACTTAACTAATGCATGAATTTATTCAATTCATACCACACAGTGAATCAAAGCTTCAGCTGATTATTCTAAGATATAATATCCTGCACAATGCTGCAGCGGGTTTCTCCTCCCTTCACCCCGTGGCAGTATAGTCACGGTTAAGATGGATTTGCTAAGCCCTTTAATTTAGCCAAAGCCAAAGGAACACAAGGCCATTAACACAAATTTTATCCTCAAACCCCGCCCCTTCGTGTCATGACATTCAAGTTTAATGGAGAACTCAGGAAAGGCAAACGCCTCCCCATAAATGTTTCATGAAGTAATTCCACCCATATGAAGAAACTCAGAAAAAAATCTGTTGACATTATCCTGACAATGTTGCCGGAGCATCTGCAGAGGAAATGTATTTAATATTCACAGGGCTTCTTACACTCTGACATTAGCCGAAGAAGATAATCCCTCAAAGATTAAATTAAATGTGGGCTGAAGTGTTTAGTGCTGCTATTGTTTTCATTAGTACAAAAAAAAGGGAATTGTACTCAGTGTGTATGGTATTAAATCGTGCATCTGGGCGAGCACTTGACATCCACACACCCCCGCTCCTCTGATAAAACATAATATCATTCTGTGTCCATAATCTCCAAGCAGCAGGTTAGCATTAGAGTTTTTAACTACACTTAGCGGTTACTAAATATGCATTTCTGGTATTAAAATAAATCTTCTGTTGAGATAAGAGCAGAAGGTGCACTGCACTCCTCTGCTGACTCGGGACATTTGCTCATCTTCACTTCATAGAGGTGAAAAGGGCCTGATGGTGGATTGTATGGACGATAATGTGGAACATTTAGGTATTTATTAAAGTAATCTGATGTTCTCTGTTCCAAGAGCTTTTTGGGGAAATGTCAACAGGTTGAAAGAAAGCAACATCTGTGAATGTTGATTAATTATGGTTTGACAGATGTTGCTAAATGTCTGCGGACTCCGGGATTTGAACGAACAGTCGAAGGTTTTTCTAAATCTTGTTACCAGCAAGTTTTAAAATAGACGTCATACAGCCTTGGGTTTTTTTTGTTGTTGTTGTTGTTGTTTTTAATCCATGTATACATAATAAATACAACTATAAAATAACAATTGTTTACATTTTTAAATTATAAATTGACCTAATAGAATTAATAAGTGACATTATATCCAGTGTTGGGAAGGTTACTTTTAAAATGTATTCCATTAAAGATTACAGAATACATGCCCCAAAATGTATTCTGTAACGTATTCCGTTACGTTACTCAATGAGAGTAACGTATTCTGAATACTTTGGATTACTTAATATATTATCATGCTGTTTACAACTACATGAATGTACTATTGCTGTGATTTATTACTGTTACTGAAGGTCCGCGGCTCCGAACCGTAGTAAAGGGACCTCTGGCTAATACGGTGGGTTCTGTGTCGGGCTCGTAGCCGAAAACGAGCTTTACTTTGTTGTCTGGGTCAACTTTGCTTACGATAGACAGAGAGAGGCGTTGAAAGGCTGCTCCAACGGAACTTATTGTTTTTGGAGGAAAACACGAACACGGTGTACAGTCGAGTCTTAATAGCTTACTTACAACTGGGCTCGTCAGGCACTCTTCTTGGCTGCAGTGGTTATTATTATATTTACATGCTTCCAGCTCCCGTTTTTGCTGGATGACGGCTCCTACTTTTCCTTTTTCTCCCTCCCTCGCTCACAGACACATAACGTGTATGGCAGTCCATTCTCCCTGCAGCACGGACTACACTGCCTATGATGCTACATTCTTTAGAGCTATACCGGTAGCATTCTGCCTATTAGCTTAGCACAACAACAACAAAAAGGCCTCTCTCACCCAGGAAACACGCAGAGAGAGAGAGCGTCACCCTGTAACCATGGCAACCGTAACGCTGCCGCCTGGAACAACAGAACGTAGCTGTCAAACAAAACCCAAACAGTCCTGACCCGCCACAATATGAAACAGGGAAGTACCGCCGTGTAATCCATTTATTTCAACAAAGTAACTGTATTCTAAATACCACATTTTTAAACGGTAACTGTAACGGAATACAGTTACTCATATTTTGTATTTTAAATACGTAACGGCGGTACATGTATTCCGTTACTCCCCAACACTGATTATATCACATCTCACAGTGGGATATCTCAACAATACAATAATAACAATAAAGTCATAATAATGAATTAAATTGTGGGAAAAAATAACTAATGAATAAGCACAATTTTATTTTGCTTTTCATTAGGGATGGATGGGAATTGATAAGAATTTAGCCAATTTGATTTCATTATATAATATTATTGGTAAGCTATCACGTTGGGTCTCATTCTCACTGGGGTCTCATTGGCTCTGCTTTGAGGGTTCACCAAACAGGGGTCACAAACACAAAAAACAAAACTGTTTCTTACCCAAGATGATTGGAAATCCTAAGATCCATCAGTATGTCCGCAGGGAAATAAAAATCTCCACATTACAGTCTCCTTCACATACATTTGTGCTTCGTTTTTAATCACTAATATAATAAAGTAATTTAATCAGTGAAATGATGTGAGGGGGAAAAAAAACAAGGTCTCCAAAAAGTGGGCATCTCTTCCTCGGAGCACTGCAGACGTGCTGATGGGATTCGTGCTTGTGCTTCAGTAAGAAACATAGTTACATTTGTGGTGTGATGTGCATGTATTGAGCTGTTATGTTGTAAACTATCTGAATTTGCCTGTATAAAATAGCACTGATCGTGTCGCTCGGTACACTCGGCCAGAGGAGGAAAAATATGTTTCTGTCAGTCTGAACAACCTTACTGCTAAAGAGACAGACACTGAAAGCAGACAGTATGTACTCGGTTTTAACATCCCCTTGGTGTCATTTTTTCATAATCGATTCTGTCACTAGTTAGACTTACATTAGTTTATGTTAGCTATTAGCCGCAACCAACCAACCAACCAACCAACCATATGAGGTCACGTTCTGTACTGACAGAAGGTGATGTTAAACTTTTTTTTTAACTTTAACTTTAAGGACTTATTTCTTAAGTCCAGCTTCACAGACAGAGTTACATCTATGTCAGTTTTTGAGAGCAGGACTCAATGGTGCAAATTAGCGTTTATATGTGTAGTGTTTCATGTCCCCTTTTAAAGTAATGCAGTGGAAGTAATTAGTTACTCCCAAGAGAACAGTTTACCAAAGTAATTTATTATACTCCATGTTACATTTGTCTGTAAAATGGCCTGAAACCCAGTGTCTCGTAATTACAGTTTAACAATATAAACCTCAGGCTACAGGCCCACACACCAACACAAATCCCTACCCAATCAGGGTGTGCATGATCTTTCTCTTAGTATTTAGGCATGAACACAAAGCTGATGGCACAGAGCAAAAATAAAAATCAGCACAAAGACACTTTGAAGCTATCGCTACAGTGATTCTACTGTAGAAGCATGAGCGGATAGAAACGGAGGCTGCAGCCTGACTGTTCAGCACTGTCTTTGCTACCTGGTGAAGTTCAGGGTCTGGCTTCTGGGCTTGGCATTCACTCAGCTTTAACCAAGTATTTTGATGTTATTTGGCATCGACATTTTTGATTTTGTGCAAATAAATACAAAATCCATAAAATAAATGCCATATTTCCTTTTTTTTCTGGACAGCTTTCTTGTCAAATCGGACACTTGTATATTGGTGTTCATTTTGGCAAACTGGACATTGTACAAATTATAATGCAACCCCTGGGGTGACATGTTTCAGCAAAATACCTTGAGATTAAAGGTTTACCTTCAGCCAGCCGACTCTTGGTAATCCAGTGAAGGTCCATCCCCTTCACCACGGCTGGCCCCTGCCAATTTAGGACCCCTGACACGCAGGGTTGCCCCCTCTGTCAGCCTGGTGTGGCTGATCAAGCTGTTCCAACAACTGGAAGACATCACAAGTTAAACACTCATTATTTTAATTTGATGCTAATCATGTGTTAATGAGACTAATCCTCGCAATGATTCAGGTAATTTGCTTAATGGCTGCCTAGAGTCCAGATTACAGCAATCAGTCACGTTTGATAAGACGTCTGTTGCGGGGCAGGGGGGAAAACTCGGTGGAGGAGTAGAAGACAGGGAACAGGTGAAGGCCAGCAAGCCTCCAGGAGAGTGGAGACATGCTAGTTCATCGGCCCTCTCACCTTTGAGCCATTAACGTCTTGGCGCTGCATCGAGGGGAGAGCTTTTCTGATATTTCCCCTCAATCATCACTCCACACACCATTTCTACACTGTTTCCACCACGATGGATGCTGAGCATATTGTAAAGGAGCATCCTCATCAAGAACAATGGCACAAGTTGTCAAATAAAATGTAAATGAAAGTGCTCATTCGTCAGATCGTGTATTATTTAGGCCATACCTGGGATAATTTAAAGGCTTGCACCATCATGAAAATGCTCATTGTTTTAATGTTTTTAATTTCCATATCTTCTGATATTGTACATTTTATCATATTTGCAGTTTTGTAACACAATATAGAAAAATGCTCAAAGTTTATGTTGTTTTGTTTACATGTTATTTTCTCAGCTAATTTCTCTGGTAAAAGTATTATCTCAATGATTAGTAGGAGTTATATTTAAAACTTTCATCAAACAAGTCATTTTTAAGTTGTACTTCACAACTTATATTTGAATGACCATGTATTCTATGTATCAAGTCTTGCAGTTGACAGAGCCTTCCTGGCTGCCATGCAGTAACACCTGTACATTTAACTAGCTAGTGTGAATCTCAGCTAAGCTATCAACAAGCAAGCTCAGGCTAGCTAAGCTAAGCTAACTAAAACAAGCTAAGCTAACTACATAAATGTAACGTATTTTCCACTCAGCAGTCACTATGCTAACTTTACTGAACTATTTTTGGTACGTCTTACCTGTCGACATTTTTTCTCACTGGACACAGTTCAGACTAAGCCAGGTTGTCAAACTTGAGCTTCCAGAAAATTATAAGCTAGCTAAGGGGTAGGGCAAGCTATCTTCAAATTCACTGGAATGCAAAAAACTCATTGTTTTGAATATATTCTTTTAGCTCTTAATTACGGTGGCTGGGAAGTGCAAATCGCAACAAATTAAAAAACCACAACAAATTAAAAACCCGCAACAAATTAAAAAAACCTGCAACAAATTAAAAAAAACCCACAACAAATTACAAAAACCCGCAACAAATTACAAAAACCCACAACAAATTAAAAAAACCCACAACAAATTACAAAAACCCGCAACAAATTACAAAAACCCACAACAAATTACAAAAACCCACAACAAATTAAAAAACCCCACAACAAATTACAAAAACCCCCAACAAATTAAAAAAACCCACAACAAATTACAAAAATCCACAACAAATTACAAAAACCCACAACAAATTAAAAAACCTCGCAACAAATTACAAAAGCCCCACAACAAATTACAAAAACCCGCAACAAATTACAAAAACCCACAACAAATTAAAAAACCCCACAACAAATTACAAAAACCCACAACAAATTACAAAAACCCACAACAAATTAAAAATCCTTGAGGGAAAGGGATTGTCTGAAATACCGGAAGTGATGCAATGATTAACCTAATAGGGCTTTTGGAGCGTGATGTCACGAGAGGGGGCGTGACCATGATTTTTTGTTGAGGCGCCATGTTTCTGGGCCAAACAAAGCGCTAGCGAAAGAGGAGCGAAAGTACACGGATAACACCAGCTATGGTTCGTACTTGCTGTGCGGTCGGTTGTAAAGTTAGATCGCACGACCGGCAAGGGAATAAGGTTGAAAATGGTTTATGTTTTCATTCTTTCCCCACCTGGAAGCAACATGAGGCAGCTCATGTATTGGATGTTACCAACAGACCGCGTCTACTCTGGATATCAGCTGTGAGACGAGCTGATATCCAGTTCTCTTCCATCTCCAAATATCTGTTGGTGTGCTCCAGACATCTTCATTCTGGTAAGTTATAGATATGTTCATATCACTCTTTATCCGGTCTTTAAGTCTGAGTCACTAGCCATGTCTGGGCTCAAACACTGCTGCAGGTCCATAAATCACTGAGAGTTGAAAAACTATCTAAAGTCTTTCATCTGTAATAAAATGATCAGTGTTCTGCTCTACCATGTGTAACAATTGAGTTTATCATCCAGGCAACCATGGAAACGAAACGGAATTTATGACATTTAACAGAGTTAGAAATTAGCAGGAAGTTAGCTCGCTAGCTTCCATCTAAATGAGGGATTTTGGAAACAAATTCAAACGTACAGCTCTGCTATCACTTCCAACATAAATGAAGACAGAAAACTAAACAGCAGTGACGTTTCAGGGTACTGTGAGTAAAATGCGTTTGATTTTCTCTTGAACATTCAAATTAGTGCAATCATAAATTCATTCATGAGGGGCAAATTACAGTGAGAACATGTGGAGGCTCTGGCTAAGTTCACACTGCACGCGAAAGCGCATCAAATCCGACTTTTTGTGACCCATATCCAATCATGGCATGACAGTGTAAAAACAGCACAAATCCGATATTTTCAAATCCGATCTGGGTCACTTTCGTATGTGGTACTGAATCCGATACATATCTGATGTTTTAGAAAGCAATTGCTGTTTTAATGGTCATGTCGCATTAAATCTGTCTTTTATGTCACTGACACAAAACATATGCCAATTATCAGCGCTGGAGAAGCGCCCGAGAAGACATTGAGAATACATGAGCGCTTCGTGTCCATCCCGTGTAGATGTTAGTGAAACTGTTGGGAAGATAATGTGAACATTTATTTGTACTGTATAATCTGCAGATTCTGACAGAAATCTGCAACTATCCTTTGAAGCACCGCTCCTCTCTAAAACAGCAATAAGGATAATTATTAGGCCATATATAAATAACAAAATAACTTAAAGCAAAGTCTGAAACAAGTCTTTATATTAAGGGCCATCAGTCAAACAATACTGTTTGGTCTGGGTCTGAACAGAGCGCATTGTGTGTGACGTCTGCTTTTGCGCATGCGGGCCACTTTGAGGGTTCACAAAGGAGCGCTTTTGCTGTCACATTTTATTTGTAGTGTGAACAAGCAGACACAAAAAATCAGATTTAAATATAAAAATCGGAATGGAGCATTAAGACCTGCAGTGTGAACGTAGCTATAGTGAGTTCAGTGCACTGATGTGACATTGTCCTGAAGGATTTAGTTATTCTCAATGGTTAAAGAAATTGCAATTATTTATTCATATTTATTATAAATCCTAATTATATATCTTGCTTCCATGTTTGTGTCCTGTGTCACAAAAATAATAATTTTTTTACTAAAATACATTGATTAATGACCTGCAGAATCTCCTTATCATATTACGTGTGCATAATTGTCACCTAAAGTCAAACTTTATGCTTTCTCCATCTTGAAAGTGATGACATCCTTGCATTACATACTTTAGGTTCATTTTCTGAAGGCCGGTTTCTGAGAGAGAACAGGCAGATTTGGAATATAACATGCAGCGTTCTATAGATGGATACATAAAAAAATGAAAAATTCCATGTATGTGCTAAGTTTCTAAATACTTTGTTACATTTATGATAAATAGATTTGAAAGTAGATAAAACACATTTATGTCGGCCTTGGCTCATTAGAGTCCTTGTCTTTAAATTAACTTTGTATGTTTCAGGTACTGCAGAGTCGTCGTGGAGACCTGCAGCCATGTCACTGCTCTTCTGTTTAAAGTAGAAGCAACAGTGTTGATCCGTGGCACAAGGGCTGTTACAGATGAACCTGCATACTGGGTTTTGCTGGGTAATATGACCAAGATACAGCCAGATGTTGGCCATAAGATAGACTTCTCCTCTTCAGCTGCCCAAAAACGTCTCTGGATCAAAACATAAACAGACCATCCATATTGAAAGGTAAAAGGAGCCGTCCTCAAAAACGAAGAATACCACCTGCTAATGTGGAGGAGTTGTCACTGCTATTGGATACTTTGCTGGAACACAGTAAAGCTGTGGATTGTGGGAATGACCCATAATGTTTTATATATGGGTCTAGATTTATGCCTGAAGTGCACTGCTGAATATGTACTGACTCAGTACCACTGTTCAAAAGTTGAATAAAAAAAACAAACTAATTTTTGCCTCTTTTTTTAATTTTTTTTTATTAAAACCACTTTATAGAACATCACACAATGTAGAATCCATGTCATTTATAGTTTATAAAAGAAAATGTTTACACAAAATCATGACAGCATTTACACGATATCACCCACTACTAACATTACTTTATTTACTATCAATTACTTCAATTTATCTTTTGAAAAATTACCAATTAAAATTGCAAGTTTCATTTTTCCCTGGTTTTACTACCACACTGTTCACCAAAACGGCAGCAAACCTTCACCATCTTATCCAGAAGGGTCACCTCTTCACCCTCACATGGAAGAAGTAATCTGATTGGCATGGTGGTATGTTTGAAGCAGGTCCCTTGTGTAGCGCTGGAACCCAGTCACGATGTTTCATCCATTTCATACGGTTGGTTTGCCTGCAATAATGCCACACAATTAGCAAGTCTATAAATAGAACGTTTTTTTTCTAATTTGATATGACCTCAGAGTGCATCGAAAATAAAACTAATAGGCTATCTGGTCTTTAAGTGATGGCGTGACGAATCCTGCTTCCGGGCCAACACAAAACCCATATTAAACGCAGACTACTTTAAAGTAGTCTGCGTTTAATATGGGTTTTGTGTTGTTAACATATTTAATGTTTTGTATTGTATTCTCTTTAATCTCAAAAAGCTCCTAAAAGCAGTCAGTGATCACTGTTGGCCTCCCTCTGCTTTTATCACCACTAATCATTTGAAAGCTCAGTTTTTAAAACCTTACGATGTAGCTACAGCCCAGCCCATGCAGCAGTATATGAATGACTAATCCTATTCATCCTTGTGGATGAATTATCTCAGTTGTTCTCCTGGCTGAAGTTTGGTCCGTTTACAGCAACCTGCCATGAGATTATATTTGTTCCAGACCACCGAGAATCCTCACGATAACTTTTATCAAGTTAGCCTGTTTATATTATGCTAACATAGCTGTGTCACTAGCGGTCACGTAGCACATGTTATATACCAGCTAGCCAACCTTCAGTAACCCTAGAAAACGTCACTGCTGTTTAGTTTTCTGTCTTCATTTATGTTGGAAGTGATAGCAGAGCTGTACGTTTGAATTTGTTTCCAAAATCCCTCATTTAGATGGAAGCTAGTGAGCTAACTTCCTGCTAATTTCTAACTCTGTTAAATGTCATAAATTCCGTTTTGTTTTCATGGTTGCCTGGATGATAAACTCAATTGTTACACATGGTAGAGCAGAACACTGATCATTTTATTACAGATGAAAGACTTTAGATAGCTTTTCAACTCTCAGTGATTTATGGACCTGCAGCAGCGTTAGACCCCAGACATGGCTAGTGACGTCAGACTTAAAGACCGGATAAAGAGTGATATGAACATATATATAACTTACCGGAATTAAAATGTCTGGAGCACACCAAAAGATATTTGGAGATGGAAGAGAACTGGATATCAGCTCGTCTCACAGCTGCTATCCAGACAAGACGCCTTCCTTTGGTAACATCCGATACAAGAGCTGCCTCATGTTGCTTCCAGGTGGGGAAAGAATGAAAAGATAAACCATTTTCAACCTTATTCCCTTGCCGGTCGTGCGATCTAACTTTACAACCGACCGCACAGCAAGTATGAACCATAGCTGGTGTTATCCGTGTACTTTCGCTCCTCTTTCGCTAGCGCTTTGTTTGGCCCAGAAACATGGCGCCTCAACAAAAAATCATAGCCACGCCCCCTCTCGTGACATCACGCTCCAAAAGCCCTATTAGGTTAATCATTGCGTCACTTCCGGTATTTCAGACAATCCCTTTCCGTCAAGGATTTTTAATTTGTTGTGGGTTTTTTTTAATTTGTTGCAGGTTTTTGTAATTTGTTGTGGGGGTTTTTAATTTGTTGTGGGTTTTTGTAATTTGTTGTGGGGCTTTTGTAATTTGTTGCGAGGTTTTTTAATTTGTTGTGGGTTTTTGTAATTTGTTGTGGGTTTTTGTAATTTGTTGTGGGGTTTTTTAATTTGTTGTGGGTTTTTGTAATTTGTTGCGGGTTTTTTTAATTTGTTGCGGGTTTTTTTAATTTGTTGCGGGTTTTTAATTTGTTGTGGTTTTTTAATTTGTTGCGATTTGCACTTCCCAGCCACCGTACTTAATGGCTAATTCAATACAGTAAAACGTTTTTTTGGGAAATTTTCTTAACATAACCGGTTAAAAATTTATGAAAAAATTAAGTTTGTCGTGTGACAAGTATCTCTGCCGTAACCCTTACCTTACGGTGCCCCTCCCACCCCAAAGTTTCCATCTTCCTTTCCATCGCATTTTTCTAAAAGTCATTTATAAATTATTTATTTATTGCAATTTATTTCATTAACTACACAAAATAGACATTTTTAAACACACTGGAGGTGAGTTTAAAAAAACATAAATCGCCTAGGAAGTTTTAAAACCGCTTTTAAAAAATGTAGTTTGGGGCAGTTATGATTTGATTGACATGGCTCTAAGCCAATGACAGCGTAGAGCTTGTTCATAAATCTGTGCATCAAACTCTCTCTTTAAATTATGGCTCTGGGACTCCAAAGAGACAAAAACATGACTCTGTCTATTTATTTAATGCATTTATAGCTTTACACAAAAACTAATAATAGCGTCAGTTAAATTGCATCAGTGGAAAAACTAAAGGTAGTATAAACCATAAACAAATACACCATAAAAGCAACAACAACAACAACAACAATGACATTAATGATAATACTACTACTACTACTACTAATAATAATAATGTCTCTTAGAAATACAGCTGGATCTTTGTCCCAAGAGGAAGAATGAATGAGTGATCTCTCTCCCTGACTAAGATCAAGCCGGGGATGCTACGCCCCTGACAAATAGCTGCAGCATAATGACCTGTGAGTGCTAACAAATATAAATCGTTTTCTCTTGCATTTTTACTGTCGTCAAAACAAATGCTCATTAGCCTTTTATGAGGGATTGTGTGAATAATAAATAGATCCTAATTACCCCCTATCACAAATGCAAATGTGTGAATTAAAAGCAACGGGTAGTAAAACAATAGAGCTACTTTTCCTAGTTAATATTATATGTACAGTTACTGACTTATTGAGCATGAATGGCTTAAATTAATTGTTGTGACCAGTTGCTTTACTTTACATTATTGTAGTGACGATTAATCTTTAATATGTCCCATTCCCACTAAGAGCATGTATTTCTCGGCGCTAATAAAGCTCTAATCTTTTTGTAGCTGTTCAGTATCAGATAACTTTTAAAACATCTGCACTTTGATCTTACGACTATAAAAATAACAAATTTTTTTAATGATTTCATTCAGTTTATGGGTTACGTGTCTAAGCATGCAATAAAGAACTTGGTTTATGGCACATGTCTATTTGCATATTGCTTATCAAATACACAAATAAACAGCTTTATAATGGGGGAGCTTTAAAACAGCAGCACTGTGTCAAATCAGCATCACTGTTTAGACTTCTATGAAGCCCATTTGTCACCTCGGAGGATAACCTATATTTTACACACTAATCTGAGCTAAAGCATGTCAGATGCCTGTACAGGGGGCCCAGTCTATTGTTCAGGCTGAGGGCTTATCCCTGTTTCACATGCTGAGTGACAGCAGACTTATGAGTCAGCCATGTTGTCACCACTTTCTCCTCAAATGCAGTTAAATCTGTTTCGTGTATTACTGAACACACACACACACACACACACACACACACACACACACACACACACACACACACACACACACACACACACACACACACACACACACACACACACACCTTTTGTTGCCCTCCTATCCCACTGAGACTGCTGGTTCAGAACATGCATACCTACACATCGCTGTCCCATCTGAGCTGAGCTTTCATCAAAGAAAACAAATGAATAGTATTCAATGATATTATCAATAATATTAATGAAATAAATAATATTACATTAGCCAGTATACAGACTTATATAGTATGATGTTTAATCAAGTTAGATGTTTTAATTATCATTGATCTTTTTAACTTACTTGGCTATACTATAACACTCTCCAGTGTTAAATTACATTCAAGTGCTGGCAGCAAGATTTACCAAAATAAAAGTTTTATTTTACATTGTGCTTACTCTAATCTGTCTATGCGGAATCAAGGAACACACTGAGACTTAAGGCTTCACCATTTACAGCATTCAGCTCTATTCACATAATGGCTAGTATATAAAATTTATTCTACTTTTCTAAATTTCTGTAGACTTTTCTTTAGTGGTTTATTAAGCTCATGCTTCTGTGGTTCACATAAGGTTTTGTCTCCTTTTTTTTTTTTTTTTTTTTTTTACATTGGAATGAGTCCACATGGCCTTTGTACAGAGCCCCAAACTTTTGAACAGATGTTAAATAACACTTGGCAGACTGGCTCTCCACCATTCTTGAGCATTTCTGCTTGAATTCAGTCTGAGCCCAGTGACTTACCACTCTTTATCACTCGCTGGACTTTACTTAAAGTGATTATTGTGTCTATTCCTCACTGTCAATGATTTGGATTCCCATCAGGACTGCTGGGTTTAGCCAAAGTTTGTTAGGGTTCTGCTGTTTTCAGCGAGCAGCGACGGTTTGGTTAGACGTTAGCAGTTTATTCTGCGATCACCTAAAGTTTCCTTCATGGTCCAATTTACAGATGAACTAAATAAAAAGTTGTAATAAGAATGAGTGACCCTCTGTTGCGTCAGTGAAGTTAAATGTGTAAAACATGAAGATCTAAGGTTTAAAAGGTTAAAGGGAATCAAAAGTAAGCTGGGCTCAAGTATACCCCCAAATTACAGTCTGATAATGAAAATGTAATCAAACTAAAGATAACTGAAAGCTCCTTTTAAAAGCAGGAGTTCATCAAATTTAACCAACATTTAAATGCTAACAAATATTTTAGATTAAACTAAAACCTCTTTCAGTGAGGCGATAAATGCACCGTGCGTTACGGTGGTTCAGATCAAAGCTGCGTCCTCAGAGAGCACGTAGATTACAATCTGTCCAACAACAAAAAGCTTTCTCTCCTACACTTTAACTCATCACGGGGATTACAAAAAAGGTAGCTCGCCACAATGACTTCAATTTCTGTTATTGTTTGACATTCGGCTGCGAGTGGATTTAGCAGCTCAGAGCTCAACTGTAACTATTTGTGGATTAGATCCGCCTGATCCATTAGATGGATCGTGATTATAACCATGTCCCAATACACTTCCCCTGTCACACCCCAAGGCTTTGGGTTACATATGGGCACACAGTTACTTACATGACATTCGACACAATCCCAAGAGGAACGGTCGAACTGAAGGAAATTCCCACTCATAAAATCGAATAAAAATAATAAGATCAAATGAAGACCCAGGGCTTGGATATGACCAGCAAAATGTCTGTGTCATATTGGGGGCAAAGCCTTTTTGGGATTTGAGTATCAGTTATCAGGCAGAGATGGCCTGATTAGATCTCAGCACAGGCTCGTGGCAGTTCAGAAAGCAAAAATCAATTTATTAACCTGTTTTCTTGGACATGAATTTTCTATTAGAGGGAAAACAATGTTTGTTTCTCCCGCTACAGTTTTACAGTTATACAGTAGACTATAGTTTTTTCTTCTGTAACATATCTCCAATATAGTCTCAGGTGAGTTCATTAAATACTCAGGAAATATTACCTTCTGATTCACCGTCATGGACAAGAAGTGAAGTCTCGGTCCATGTCTGCTCGTGTGACTCCTTGGCTAAACATGTTAGCTTAAATGGCAAGGCAAGGCAAGTTTATTTGTATAGCACAATTCAACAACAAGGTGATTCAAAGTGCTTTACAGAGACATTAGAAACAAAAACAAATAAAAACCATGATTTAAAATTGATTAAAACAAACAAACAAACAAAACAGTATATAAAATCAAAACAGATAAAATCAGAACAGTAGATAAAATCAGTAGTTAAAATGTAAGTTTTGAAATTTAAGCTTAAGTGTGGATTTGGTGCTTTATTCAAATGCAGCTGAGAACAGGTGAGTCTTCAACCTGGATTTAAATAAACTGAGTGTTTCAGCTGATCTGAGGCTTTCTGGGAGTTTGTTCCAGATATATGGAGCATAAAAGCTGAATGCAGCTTCTCCGTGTCTGGTTCTGACTCTGGGAACTGATAAAAGACCGGATCCAGATGACCTGAGGGATCTGGAAGGTTCATACTGGGTCAGGAGGTCCCAGTATGCTCGGTCCCAAATGGTCCCAAATGGTCCCAAATGCTCATTAATTTAAAAGTTCAATGTGAATTTTTCACAACAACAGTCACCTCAAGGCACTTTATAATACAAGGTAAAGACCTGATAATAATAGAGAGAAAACTCCACTTGGTGACAGTGGGAAGGATAAACTCCCTTTGAACAGGAAGACACCTCCGACAGAACCAGGCCGCAGCAGAGGGGAATAATGGACACAGCAACCATGACACAAGTACTGGTTTTGTATTTTGATGCTTCCATTTCAGGCGCCACTGTGTGAAACTTTTGGACCAAGACGTCAATATATTTGGAAGCCAAGTTATCTGCTACGAAGCTGGCTAACCAGGCGCATCCATAAACTGTATTATTGAAGTGCAAAGATACAAATAAGAGCTAATTAGTATTAAGGGACAGAGTAAAATAATACAAGAATTTTATTCACTTATCCTGAAGCAAAAACCTTTTGGATGATTTGTAGTGGACAACAAACAATATTAATTGTCAATAATATGTTCAAAAAGCCACTGAGAGCAAATACAGTGGAGAGGTCTAGTAGTGACTGGCTCACAGATACTACCTGCCCGTGTCGAGACAGCTGTCAATTAAAGCGGCCAAACCCAAAATGAAAAAAGATGAGCTCTAACAGGGGAAACTATCCAAATATGGGCAAAAACATTTTTGTATGAGTCTATAAACATGTTTTGTAATGTTTTAAACGCTGGATAGTGAAACATGTGAGTCTAAAATGGGAGGAACTGGCTTTTAGATCCAGCCTCAAGTGGACGTTAGAGGAACTGCAATTTTTGTCACCTTTGACTTGGCTTCCCATATGGAAAAAAAATGGAAAAAACTTATAAAAGACTTGCATCAGATGTGGCCTATTTCATATAGTGAATCATATAAGGCTTATATGATTTACTCATGAAAGTGGCCACTTTCTCATTTCATATATTGTTTTAGTAAGTATCCAAAACATACTAGTTTAATTTATATAATTTTTCAAGGGATCTTATATCTGTTTTCACTCTTGTATGCTTTTCATACAAGTTTCACACAAGACAGATACAAACTTTATAAGATTTATATATATCTTTTCCATATGGGTTCATTCTTCAGCCCTGAAGCTTTCTGCTTCATAATCACATAAACGTAGAGTGCAATGCTGTGACTATTGACTGGTGTGACTGGGACAGAATTCCAGGTGAAAGCTTTTTCTGCACTGAGAGCTAAAAGTCAGAATATCTTTGCCTTTGCTTTTTCAATTTTGACCTTTTCTGTCTGTTTCTCACAAGTCATATTACTGATAAGTAGAATACTAAATTGCTGGACTTCCACTGTGATTATTGGTATGTTTTCAATACACAGTGGAAAATAAAGCAATTAAACAAAGGTCACAAATGGTCATAAGGTAATGAGATGCATCGTTCAAGAAACACTGTCAGGTGTCTGTAGTCTGGCAGATAGGGCACAGCAGCCATTTTTAAAAATGTCAAGTTTAATCAAACTCAAACAAAACATGATTTTAACTGACAATGTTACATAAAAACCCATAAAACAAGAAAAAGCTCGTCCAAAACCACAATCTGACGCACATAAACTAATGAAAAAGGAAGGAGATAAAGGGAAACAACTTTTAAACAGGATGTAACTCTCTGTTCACGGTTGGTTGCTTTTGTGGCACAGAATTAACATCCCCCCTCCTGCAGTTTAAGCCCAAACACTGAGAGGCAGAAAAATATTCCCCTCAGAAACGATCCTCTCGTTGTGAATCAGACACCGCTCCCTTCACAGGTCTCTGCAGGAAATGCTCTGTGGCTTCTGCCTTTCTGATCACTGGCCTGATTAATAGGGGGCTGAATTGAAAACTTAATTGGATGTGGTTACAATTATAAAGCCTTGCTCTCCTCGGAGCGGCAACTCTGACTGTCGGATGGCGCCGGCGGGGGAACAAGATATCAGCAGGGGAAACATGTTCTGTCACACCGCCCCCGCGTTATTCCAATAGACAGGGGATGTGAGGTGTGTCAGATCGGAGTCGCCCACAGTGGAGCCGTTAAAACACCCAGACTGCTCTGATGGTGGCATCCACTGACCTCCCCAGAAGTCCCCACTGAGTGACCAATTTATCACCGGTGGGGTAGATCAGTTTCAGTAATTTTTGCGCTTTTAAACTCTAAGTAGGAACATCACTTTTCCACAAAACACAAAGTGCTCTTTTCCCCAGCACACCTGGAATCCCAGTTTCCAGCCGAGGCACTGAGCAGTGTGGAGGGAGCCTCTCTGTGCTAAGCAGTGGTTGTGCAGACATGCACGTTCTCTCCCTCAGCATTAGTATTTTTGATCTATCCACTCAGATTTTCCAGCCGATAAACCCTCTCTGAGATCACCCTCTCCTGACTCACATGCCCCTTCACTGCAGCTGTAACCCTCCTAAGGCCTCCAGAGGTTGAGGGAGCCCTCTTCTGGTCGGAGTCAGCATTACAACCCATCGCCACACCACCACC